>NC_143015.1:98069389-98304389 GCF_055824585.1 Amblyomma mixtum
ATTACGTAAGGGACTTTCTAACCGGCAGAACCGCAGAAATAAATCTAGGAGACATCACGTCAGAAACTATTAAGCTGGGAGACAAGGGAACTCCGCAGGTCTCAGTGCTCTCTCCTTTCTTATTCAACCTGGCGTTGAAGAACCTACCGCCGCTATTGAAGACTGTCGAAGGTATAAACCATACGCTATATGCGGATGACATAACAATATGGACGCATACAGGAAACGATGGGGAAATAGAACAAAATCTCCAACACGCGATCGATATTGTCCAGGATTACGCGGAATGGGCAGGACTAAAATGCTTGCCAAGCAAATCCGAACTTCTGGTGATCCGGGGGGCTAGGAAACGCGATACCAACGCAGGAGACATTCACGTACTGGTAAATGAGACTCCGGTAGCCAGAGTTGACAAAATCAGGGTCCTAGGACTTATAATACAGGACAATAGAAAGAACACAGAGACAATAAACAGGCTTAAGTCCACAATTAACATGACAACCAGGCTCATAAGGCGAATAGCTAACTAAAGACGGGGAGTCAAAGAGAAAGATCTCTGCCGAATGGTTCAGGCTTTCGTGATAAGCAGAATAGTTTACGCCGTTCCCTACCTCAAGCTAGGGCTGGTGGAACAGAACAAAATAGATGGGATCATAAGGCAGGCATATAAAGCAGCATTGGGGCTGCCCCACTGCACTCCTATGGAAAGACTTCTTAAACTGGGGATCTACAACACCACCACGGAACTATGCGAGGCACATATATTTGTGCAATTAAGGAGGCTTGCGACCTCACCCCCGGGGAGAAAGATCCTGAGCAACCTAGGATTACATGATAGAATTCCGGAAAGAAACGCGCAGGCAAAATTACAGACCAAAGTTAGAAAATTACTCACTATTAAACCACTTCCAAAAAACATGCACCCTGCTTTTCATGAAGGCAGGAGGAGAGCCAGAGCAAAGGCCCTTGAAGCCAAGCTCGAAGGCTCGGAATACACAACCTATGTAGACGCGGCGGAATACGAAGGAGGCGACTCCTTTGTGGTCGTGGCCGTGAACGACTCGGGTGAAACATTAACGGCCGGTTCGGTCAAAGCAAAAAACTCAGGGACAGCGGAGGAGGCGGCTATCGCCATGGCAATGGCCAGCACCAAAGCAGTCACCATAATTAGCGACTCCAAGGTGGCTATCAACAATTTTGCGCGGGGTATGATCTCCCAGGAGGCAGAACGAATCCTAAGAGATAAAGACTGGGACCAAAGAGAGGTGGAACTAATATGGGTGCCGGCACACTCGGGGAACAGGGGAAACGAGTTGGCTCACAGTATAGCTCGAGGTTATGTCAGCCGAGCAGTGAGCCGGGTTGAGTCCACAAATTTCACGAGAGATGCATTCATATCATTTCACGAACACACCAATCAGTTTAAACTGGAAAGGAGGACCTATCCGCCACCAGACAAAAAGCTCGACAAAAGCCAGGAGGTAACGTGGCGTCGGCTCCAGACGCGAGCCTTCTTTAGCCCGTCGAGACTAGCACACATGTATCCATAATACAACGCTACTTGCAAACAATGCGGCGAGATAGCCGGATATGACCACATTTTATGGAGCTGCAAAAAGGCGCCGCCACCGGCGGACCTACTACCAGTCCCTTCTCTAGAGCGGTGGGAGGCTATACTGGCCAGCTCAGACCCGTTGACGCAAGTCCGGGCCACTGAGTGGGCTCACAAGGTCGCCAAGAGCCATGGGCTCGAAGCCACCTAGTATAATGCCCACTAGGGCTCAGTGCTGACAATAAACGTTTTCCAATCCAAATTCGACCACCTGGGGATCGTTAACGTGCACTTTCATCGCACAGCACACGGGCGCCTGTTGCGTTTTGCCTCCGTCGAAACGCGGCATGAAAGCTTCGCGTGGCGTTTGGAGGCAACTTTACGCATTCGAGGATTAATTAACTCATGTTCTTCGGTAACTGAATACCGCCTACTAAATCGTTGAGTTCCCATGGTGCGGCATGAGACGAGAGCTGCTGTAATTCATCGACGTCGTAGCCTAATGCCCGCAGGATTTGACGGTCAGCCGCCGTTGTGGAAACAGGAACGAGCTGGGCTTGAGATTCGCCGATATTCGGCGGTTCGGCGATAGATCCGGCCACATTATTTCGGATATTGAATTTGCTACATGCTTGTAGTAGTAGTAGCAGAAACATTTATTGTCATTTCGAAATAAATACGAAGTCTTCTGCTCCTGGTGGGATCCTTATTACAGGACTCCAATGGTGATGGGTGTTTCTGTTGACTGGGACACCAGGTTACGCTGGATCGTCAAATCAGAGCTGGACAGAGCGGCCTCCCAATACTCCTTCGTGTAGCGTGCTTGGAGGTTGTCTCGTTTTCCGCCCCTGCAGCCCCACGTGATATGGTATGCAGTAAGTCTCTCGTCACCCCACGGGCCATGCGCCTTTATATTGTTCAGGAACTATTATGCCGCTGCTGGACAGTACCGCGGTAGGTGAGTAACTATAGTCGCATCGCCTTGCGATTGATTCACTCAAGCTGGTCTTTATGTCGCGTTAAGTCACATGTACGGACGACATGCGTATATGATTTCAGTGCGCGAGCACTTACAGTGGCCATTATCCGCATTTGGGCGTCTCTGTGTCTGTCTGTCTGTCTGTCTGTGTCTGTCTGTCTGTCTGTCTGTGTCTGTCTGTCTGTCTGTGTCTGTCTGTCTGTCTTTCTGTGTCTGTCTGTCTTTCTGTCTGTGTCTGTCTGTCTTTCTGTCTGTGTCTGTCTGTCTTTCTGTCTGTGTCTTTCTGTCTTTCTGTCTGTGTCTTTCTGTTTCTGTCTTTCTGTCTCTGTCTTTCTGTTTCTGTCTCTGTCTCTGTCTCTGTCTCTGTCTCTGTCTCTGTCTCTGTCTCTGTCTCTGTCTCTGTCTCTGTCTCTGTCTCTGTCTCTGTCTGTCTGTCTGTCTGTCTCTCTGTCTGTCTGTCTGTCTGTCTGTCTGTCTGTCTGTCTGTCTGTCTGTCTGTCTGTCTGTCTGTCTGTCTGTCTGTCTGTCTGTCTGTCTGTCTGTCTGTCTGTTTGAAGCCGGTCTTGTGGTGGGCTGCTCACCTGCCCAACGGGTCGTGGGCTACCTGCCCACCATGTCAGCGCATTTAATCGTGAGAGGCTGCTCGGGAACAGCAACGTGGGTCGCAGCCCAACCCAAGCAACCCAAGTCTCACCGATGACAGCACCTGCCATAGCACCTGCCTTGAGCCACTTCACCACTGCTCACCTGTCCACCGGGTTGCTTACCTGACAAGGTGTAGCCGGTTGTAACCAGGCGGGTACCTCGGGCGCTAATTAGGCGGCACCGCCCCTAAGCGCACCGAGCTAATCTGAATGAGCAGCAGTGGTTAGGAGGAGAACGGGATTCGAAGGATGCTTGCACAGTAGCTGAACGGAAGAAGTAGTTAGCCACGTGGATTCGCTTAGGTTGGACATGAGTCTGCCCTACTGCCTGGTTCTGGTCTGGACCAGGTGCTGCATCCTTGCTCACTGCCATAGTTTGCGCCTTCACCTCTGGTGTGCGATGTCAGAGCACGTTAAAGAACCCCAGGCGGTCGAAATTTCCGGAGACCGCCACTACGGCGTCCCTCGCAGCCTGAGTTGCTTTGGTAGGTTAACCCCAATAAGCCAATAAACCTCTTCGTTCATTAGATTCCGTGATTTACGCATCTTAGCGCGAGCGTGATAAGTTATTCTTTATTTGTCTTTGTCCACACTGTTGCGCAAGATGTCTCCACACCGCATTCCTGCATCAGTAGGTTTCAGCGCAACGATAACTTGCTGAGCATTTATGGTTATTTTTATTTGTTGAAGTTAAGCCTCTTGCTGTTTGTTTCAGCGGGGCTTGTTTGCTGGGCGGCTTGGTACATGGCGTCAACGAACAACAAAATGCGCCCACAAAAAACGCACACTCCTCAGAAGACGAGGTTGACGGGACTAGTGCAATATCGTGAACCTCGGTTTATAGTGTGTTTTATGTGTGCGCACTTTGTAGTTAATAGAATTCAGCTCATTCGCGGCTTATATGTTGGCGTGGGAAGTTTGGTTTTTTGCCCTGAAATATTTGTCTGTTTCATTCCTTTCTCGAAACTCTTCGTTGATTGCTTTCAAGGGTACCTTCTGGGCCTAAATGGAGCCGTGGCTAGACGCATCCCTTTTTCGCGCTTAACCAACAGCGACCTCTATAACTTTAAGTTGGCCAGATGATTTCGTATAGCAGCCTTCAGCCGTGTCCGCACCACCCTTTAGCTTAGTTCCCTTTGGTTTTAACTACGCCCCATACCTTTGCCGGCTTTGGGACATAAAGCTGCGCGTCGATTGCTTTTTGTTTCCGAAACACGCTTTACTATTTTAAGCTTGTTCATATCTCTCTTGGCATTCTGCTGCCACCCGATGACGTCATGATTTCAATTCTGGTATCGCGCATACTACGTTACTAGGGTTGCGGCATGTTTTTTTTTTCACGATTTCATCTTCTGGTCCAAAGTTTTAGGGGAATTCCCAAGGTGGAGCAGATTTGTAATAAGGGAGTAATTAGTTGCTAGCATCCAGCCAAGCACAGCCATACGGCTACAAAGGGGAAGCTGTACAGCTCTTACAGAAGCCTTGTAGTTGGTCCGGCTGATCATGAAGACCTCTCAACACATCTCCCCGCCAGTACACCGGCAGTGCCAACATGCAGCATGAGCATGTCTTTTGTATTTCTGTTCATTTATTCTTTTGGTGAGGAACGGGCTGACGTTATGGCTTCTACTGGGAAGAAAATAGTCCTCTTTCTTGATTGTTACAAAATTATAAAATTGTTACAGAATTTGTTACAAAATGTTTTGTTGCTGACAAGTATAACTGCCGTTAAATGTGTACCCTTTCCACTACTGGATTCGTTATAAGTGCCAGAATGAAGAAATAATGAGTGGAATTATATGGTAGAGGAAACAAACTTGACGAATTCCGGCTGTAAACTCATTAACTCGGTCAGTATACAGATTCGCGTGATCGAGGATCCGTCGTTAATGCGTCATATTCGCCGTGGTCATGATTTGAGGTCGCGAGCTACCTCGACTCACAAATTATCCGTGTAACGAGGGCTAAAGGTCGTCCTGGTTAAACAAGGTAAGGTTCACTGGGTCGGAACGGTACCCGCGTCTCTGGCACGATAGTCAGACGAAAAGAAAATGGTGATTCTCCCAACTAACGGCACGCAACACGAGAGGTCAAGTAAGAGGGCCGTGCTCTACCCTCGGAGAGGGTCGCATCCGGTAGCCCGGTGTCGTGCGAACTGCGCCATAGGTCTCGCGTTGTGTTTCAGCCTGAAACATGATCAATGTCTCTCTCAACCCCACTCGAAAGGCTGCAGAAAGACTAAAACGTGATGAAACCTGCTCGAAATCACTCTACCTTCTTGCAAATGCAAAATATTGATAAGAACCTTGCTATGTCAGATGTAGCCTGGATAGATTACCATCTCATCAAGGACGGCTTCGAGGAAGCTCTGGAAGGAGAAGTGGTAAGGGCGTTTTGAGCGCCAGAGCAAAGACTCTTTGAGCTTATTGGTTGTGAAGCTCCCATAGGTTTGGTTTGGTTTGGTTTTTGAGGAAAGGAAATGGCGCAGTATCTGTCTGACATATTTCGGCGGACACCTGAACCACGCCGTAAGGGAAGGGAGGAAGGTAGGCCCATGTACTGAAATGCGGCCGTCTGACGGGGCTAAAGCTCGGAGGCTAACAGACTGTCCTACCCAAGTAAAACTATTCCTTGGACTAGTTGGTTCGTGCTTGAAGATGCAATGAAAATGGCGCGACGAACGGGGACAAGAGTAGAACACGCTGGACAGGCCCTATTAGCCAAAGTAAGAGGTTTCATTAAGCACATTTCTTCTGCATTGGGCAATTTCATTCATCGAAGTCTCCTCACCGATCCCTCCATTTTGTGTGTTAACCCGATGGCCGGCTCAATCTGCCAGGCTCAAGTGGTGTCGTATTGCTTGAGAAGAAAACTGGTACTGTTGGAAGTAAAGTCTATCGTCGGCGTTTTTGAGCCGCGGAAGGAGAGAAAGACACCACAATTAAGGTGACTTCAAACCTGATTCAAAGTCGATATTCAGCCCATCTTTGTTCGTTTTTTGTGCGTGGTGGTGAGTAAAGCATGTGGAACCAACTGACCCAATACTTCGTCATTCTTGCAGCTACGTAAAACAACTGCCGTTACAATTTTTTTAACGATGACATCATTTTCTTCTAGAAGAAAAGCCATAGGTTGAATTGGACACTAACTGCAGGTAAGTAGACTGCTTGTGCTGTTAGATAGGTCAAAGTAAACCCCAAACGACTGTTGGCAGCAAAGGAATACCAGATTATATCCGTAAAAACAAAACGGTAGTCCCTCCGCAGAAAATAACAATTCCCGAAGAAAGAAACAGCAGAAAACTACCTTCTGAGAAAAAAAAACATGACAAAAACATCAACTTTAACATGGAACAAACACATTGACAACATATGTTGTACCGCACGTAAGGCCTTATGGGGGATTCGAAGAAAATTGGCGACAGCCCCAACACAGGTGAAGCTCACTGCATAAAAATCCCTGGTTAGACCGATTTTGGAGTATGCGTCATGCATATGGGACCCCTACACCAAAAGAAATATAGATAAGTTGGAAAAGGTGTAGAGAATGGACGTCAGTTTCATTTGCAACCGCTACAGACGAACAGATAGCGTAACACAGATGATTAATCTCTTGGATCTTCAGACCCTCAAATCCAGACGCACAGAATACAGGCTTAAGTTCTTGTACCTCCTGTACAATAATAAGACAAAAATAAACAAGACTCTCTACTTTACCCCTGCACCTGGAGCTAACACACGGTTTAACCACGGGAAAATCTTAAAAGAATAGCAGGCTTGCATCGATTCATTTAAATATTCCTATTCTCCTACGACTGTGTCCGACTGGAATAAGCTGCCTCAGAATGTTGTCGATTCTCCTGACGAAGTGTGATTCATTGCTGCTTTGAAAGGTTTGAATGTATGACTTTTTTCTTTGACTTCATTTTGTATTTTTGGTATTATTCATGTATTTTTGGTATTATTCATGTGTTTCCCACTCCTGCTTGGACTCCAGAAGGAGACTGCAGTATTCGTAAATAAATAAATAAATAAATAAATAAATAAATAAATAAATAAATAAATAAATAAATAAATAAATAAAATATTCAAAACCTAGAACAAAAAGTATAATCACTAAACACAACGGAGCAATAAAAGTTGCGGGATGCTATCAGCAGCCGACTCCTGATCATGGGTGGCGCCCCCGACTGCTAACCTCCGATAAGTGAATAACAAAGATAATAGTTGGGTTTCGAAACGAAGTTTCGGACGGTATAACCAAAGAGCTGTGCACTAAAGCAACCCTGTGAATCACAGAGCAGTCAGTAGAGAAGAGGTCAAGATTAACTTCGGCTACATAGGGCTCTTTGCAGATGGGGCCCACAAGTAGGTTTTGTAACAGCGCACAAAAAGAAAACGAGGACGGGAAGAAGGTGTCATGGACTCGCGCTTTACGTCCTTGTTTTTTGTGCGCTGTTTCCAACCTAAGTCATGCACCAACTAGCCCAACAACAAGCTTTGTTACAGGATTGGTAGAAAAAGTGCCCAAGACTCCCGGTCCGCTTATGAGCCTTGCATTGGCGCAAGTACCACGCTCTCAAAGCTAAAAATCTAAAGGGGGGGGGGAGGAGGGGAGGGAGCAGGAGTTTCGTCCTATACCCTGAGGACCTTGGCAGCTTCGCAAGTGCCGTAAGTGGCCGATTATTCTGGCCAAAAAGACAAACCGTGACCTGCAAACTTCTGAGCCACCCTTATGTGGTTGTATTTGAGAAGGTACTTGCAGGGGCGAAAGAAAAAAAAATTGGAAGGAACACTTAAGCTCCTCTTTAAGCTCCGACAAACATTCAATAGGTCAAGCACACCCCGTAATAGTGACAGGGGCGTCGGTAGGAGCAAGAAAAAGACCCAAGCCTGCGGGAGGTCCGGGGAAGACGGGGAATGTCGAAGGTGCCGGCAATGAGAGGAGGACCAGGGAGACGCTCCAGTCCGAAAAGAACGATCACCACAATGGACGGAGAAAAACGAGGAAAGCTTGTCAGTAGAGAGACAAGCTAGGATAGAGGTGCACCGCTGGGCAGTCGGTCCTCCGGTGCCCAAGCGCCAAAGCAATCGGGGAGAAGCTGAGCTTCAGCGAACGAACAGGTTCAACTCCGCAGTCCCTCCGCTCCTTCTTACGAAGATTCCGGCTCCAAACCCGCGGCATGTAAGATTGGGAACCCCAGTTTCTGCATCCCATTAAACAGTGTACCCTTGTACCCGTTAACATGTAATTTTTGAATATATCTGTTTTGTTCCAACTGAGTCTAGCGGTGTCTCTTTGCCTCTCAGTCCCTTGTGGACCCACGCAGTATGTGGGGTCATCACATAAATTTTGCTCGTATTTATAGAGAGAGAGAAGCACTTCAATGAAAAAACAGAGAATTTAGTCGGCGTCTAAAAATCCGCTGGCATGCTACTGTGCGTGGGGAAGGAAGTTTGGTTTATTTGGTTTATTGCGGTTTAATGTCCCAAAGCAACTCAGGCTATGAGAGACGCCGTAGTGAAAGGCTCCGGAAACTTCGACCACCTGGGGTTCTTTAACGTGCACTGACATCGCACAGTGCACGCGCCTCTACAATTTCGCCTCCATCGAAATTCGACCACCACGGCCGCGATCGAACCAGTGTCTTTCGGGCCAGCAGCCGAGCGCCGTAACCACTGAGCCACCGCGGCGGGTTAAGGGGGAAGGAAGTTTGGAAGACGGAAGTAGAGTGGTGCGGAAAAGGTAAAGTAATACAAAAAGGGAAGAAGATAAAATGCGGCCATTTAAATGTGTACTAAGGTGCATCGCCCGCCGCAGTGACTTAGTGGTTACGGCGCTCGGCTGCTAGCCCGAAAGACGCGGGTTCGATCCCGGCCGCGGCGGCCGAATTTCGATGGAAGCGAAATTCTAGAGGCCCGGGTACTGTGCGATGTCAGTGCACGTTAAAGAACCCCAGGTGGTCGAAATTTCTGGAGCCCTTCACTACGGCGTCTTTCATAGCCTGAGTCGCTTTGGGACGTTAAACCCCAATAAACCAAACCAAACCTAAGGTGCATCGGCGAGTAATGATGTTACATATGAAATAATGAAATAATGAAGTGCGTAGTCCGACATAGAGCTAACAAAGCTCACTGGCTAACAACAAAGTTCACAGCGTGAAGAATGGTTGAGGATAGCATGAAAGGGGAAATTAGAGCTTGTCAAGATGTCCATGTCATTAAATTATGCAAACAAGAAGTTCACTGCATTTCTCTGTTGCCTAGGGCAGGGTAAGCACGTATATATCAAAGCCATTCATTCACTTCCAGAGAGTAATTAGATGCGCAGGTAAATCAACCGGCGTTATGCGCATAGGGTCAATGTTCAGACGCCTTACAGATACCCGAAAAAAGAAATTGGCTGAGGCTTAGCTTGGTAATTGCGAAAGCAATTTCCCCTGGCTGCGCCTAGGTTGGCTGGTGGTGTGTCTTGGTGGTGCTCTTAGTAAGGGTTATGTTATCAAAGTTAGTTAATGACGCTTAAGCTTCGCCTTTAGGAGTGGAACGCGACAGCGTGTTGTAGCGCTGCCAGGCAGTCCACGGAACGCCACCACCCGTTCGGCGCGATGCCTTGCCCTTTGAACGCGAGGCTTTTTGAGGAAAGGAAATTACGCAGTAATTCTCTGTCATCTCGGTGGACGCCCGAACCGCACCGTACAGGAAGGGAGGAACGCCACCACCCGTTCTAAGTAGGTGTATAGTCTGTCACGGACCATGGTCTCCATCAACTTCCCCACACAAGAAGAGAGATATGGGCCGGAGGTTGTCGGTGTTGAGAGGTTTGCCTGGTTTGGGTATGAATGTGACGAGAGCCGTCTTCCAATGCACTGGGAGAGACGTACCTTCCGTCCAGATGGCATTGAAGTATTCGAGCAACCGCTCGTAGGCCGGTTCGGGTAGGTTAGCGAGAAGTTTCACAGTTACCTTGTCCCTACCCGGGGCTGTCCCTCGTTTCATTTTGGCCAGGGCCGCTTTGAGGTCGTGAAGCTGGAACGTTCGATCCAGCTCTGCGTTCTCAGAACCTGCATACGAGTACGCCGGACCACGCGAATCCTGGTCTGTGTACAGATATTTGTCTCGGAGCGCGTCAGCCAGTTTGGCTGTGTCTCCGTTGAAGACGCACAACGCCCTTGCAGACACCATGTACGGGTTCCACCCACACCGGTCCGCACAAGATGTGCTGCTGCAACTTCATAGAGAGATTCTTGATCCCGTCGAGCACCCTAGCGATGACAAGGTGGTCCTCGCATTGGACTTTCGGGGTGCTTTCGACAATGTGACGCATGATATCATCCTCTCCCACCTGTCACAAGTGAACTGTGGGTAAAAGACATTCCAATACATTAAGCAATTCCTCCCTGATCGGCAATCATATATCCGACTCCAAGACAGTGAACATGGCCCGTACCAACTTAGTACGCGAGGGACTCCACAGGGAGCAGTCCTCTCGCCTCTTCTGTTCAATCTGGCCATGATGAAGCTCCCTACCCTGCTGGGTGAGGTCCCATGTGTGCAGCATGCCCTGCACGCGGACGACATCACCTTCTGGGCAACACACGGTTCGGTTGGAGAAATCGAGGCCAACCTGCAGCAAGCGGCGGATATTGTGGACGGTTATGCACACCGCTGCGGCCTTGAGTGCTCCCCGAGCAAATCGGAATTCGTGCACATACGTCCCAATCCAAGGTGCACAACCAAAATTGCCCTCTCCCTGCTTAGTGGCCCGATACCTAAACACGATGAAATCAGAGTATTAGGACTCTACATACAAAAGAACCACAAGATTGACACCACGCTGAAGAAACTCCGCAAGGTGGGGGATCAGGTGGGCCGTATGGTCCGCCGGGTATCAAACAGACGAGGGTGGTTGCGATGCAAAGACGCCCTGCGGCTGGCCAATACATTCGTAACCAGTCCAATCCTGTATTCGGCACCGTACCTCCACCTGCGCAAATGCGATGAGAACGCTCTCGAAGTTATTCTCCGAAAAATCTATAAGAGAGCTCTCGACCTCCCAATTGCAACATCTACAAAGACACTGTAGCGCAGCAAAAGACGAGGACACAAGAAACGAGAGACGAACACCACGAGCGCTAACTTCCAACAAACTTTATTCTCCTGAAGCATCACACTTTTATACACCAGAAAACAGTAATCACACGTGCGAACAGTATCAATTTCTTAGAAAAACGAGCTCTTTATCTGAGAGGAGAATGGAAGGTGTGCTTACACACGAGCATCCTGACCTATTTATCTTTTCGGCTTCAATGATTTCGCGCGTTAACCTTTCTCTACTTTTTCCTATTACCAGACTTTTATCAAAGTAAGGCTTACAGGTTTTTGACTTGCATGCGAGAATGTGGTCAACCAGCGATCCGCCTTGCCCGTTTCTGACGTTGCGAGCGTGTTCCATTAGGCGCTCGTTCAGACATCTCCCCGTCTGGCCGATATAGTGTTTCCCGCATGACAAGGGAATTTGATATACAACACCTTCATCGCACGTGACGTAGGGCTTCTGGTGCCTAGTTGCGCAACCGCGCGCTTTGTTGGTGTTGGTTTTTCCCAGTTTGCACAACGTTGCAAGTTTTTTAGGCGCCGAGAACACGACGGTCGCATTCGCTCGTTGACCAATTCTTTTTAAATTGTGGGAAATCTTGTGTAGATAAGGTACTACAACAAGGTTTTTTCGTTCTCGAGGAACCGGGTTTAGGTTACATTGATTTTCTGGTTTCATTCTCTTAACAAGTTTTTCGGCAACAGAAACTTGAACATGAGAGGGGTACCCGGCATTAGTCAGCCTCTTGGACTGCTCTTGAAAACTACCGGTCATCATGTGCGGACAAGATTTCTGGAGAGCATTTTGAAAACATAAATTGACAATACCCCTTTTAACCAGTTTTGAATGAGCGGAGTGATATGGCAGTATCGGCTTGTTACTACGCGGCTGGTAGGCCCAGCATATGTGATGAGCGTGAAAGATGAAGTTAATATCTAAAAATCTAATGGAGTTATCGATGGGCAATTCGCATGTTAAAACAAGCGGTTTAAAATGTTCTCTCATGGTAGTTAAAATGCTCTGAGCCTTTGACTCAAGTGAGCCGTGGTCACACTTAACAAGAATAAAAAAGTCATCAACAAATCTAAAGACCTTGATTACGTCCAAGCTGTCTAGGTGGCTGGAAACAGCCTTGTCAAGTTTTGATAAAAACAGATTACTCAGAATCGGCGCTATGCACGACCCGATGCATATCCCTTCTTTCTGAAGGTAGGGTTTTCCTTCCCAGTTAATAAACGTTGACTGCAAGTAAATAGCTAAAATTTCTAAAAAACTGCTCGCCGACACACCCGCCGCATTCTGGAAAGCAACACACCCAAATTCATCTATGCACTCCTCTACACAGCACAGCACCTTGTCGTTCGGCAGCGAGTAATATAGATCCTTAACATCTACAGAAAATGCAACCATGCTGTCATCAGAGCGCGACCGAACAAAGTCTAAAATTTCGTCAGATTTCTTAACCATAATGTACGGTTTCAATTTACTTACAAAGCAAACTTAACCTTTTACCGCTTGACGACCCCTTTATGGTTAAGAAATCTGACGAAATTTTAGACTTTGTTCGGTCGCGCTCTGATGACAGCATGGTTGCATTTTCTGTAGATGTTAAGGATCTATATTACTCGCTGCCGAATGACAAGGTGCTGTGCTGTGTAGAGGAGTGCATAGATGAGTTTGGGTGTGTTGCTTTCCAGAATGCGGCGGGTGTGTCGGCGAGCAGTTTTTTAGAAATTTTAGCTATTTACTTGCAGTCAACGTTTATTAACTGGGAAGGAAAACCCTACCTTCAGAAAGAAAGGATATGCATCGGGTCGTGCATAGCGCCGATTCTGAGTAATCTGTTTTTATCAAAACTTGACAAGGCTGTTTCCAGCCACCTAGACAGCTTGGACGCAATCAAGGTCTTTAGATTTGTTGATGACTTTTTTATTCTTGTTAAGTGTGACCACGGCTCACTTGACTCAAAGGCTCAGAGCATTTTAACTACCATGAGAGAACATTTTAAACCGCTTGTTTTAACATGCGAATTGCCCATCGATAACTCCATTAGATTTTTAGATATTAACTTCATCTTTCACGCTCATCACATATGCTGGGCCTACCAGCCGCGTAGTAACAAGCCGATACTGCCATATCACTCCGCTCATTCAAAACTGGTTAAAAGGGGTATTGTCAATTTATGTTTTCAAAATGCTCTCCAGAAATCTTGTCCGCACATGATGACCGGTAGTTTTCAAGAGCAGTCCAAGAGGCTGACTAATGCCGGGTACCCCTCTCATGTTCAAGTTTCTGTTGCCGAAAAACTTGTTAAGAGAATGAAACCAGAAAATCAATGTAACCTAAACCCGGTTCCTCGAGAACGAAAAAACCTTGTTGTAGTACCTTATCTACACAAGATTTCCCACAATTTAAAAAGAATTGGTCAACGAGCGAATGCGACCGTCGTGTTCTCGGCGCCTAAAAAACTTGCAACGTTGTGCAAACTGGGAAAAACCAACACCAACAAAGCGCGCGGTTGCGCAACTAGGCACCAAAAGCCCTACGTCACGTGCGATGAAGGTGTTGTATATCAAATTCCCTTGTCATACGGGAAACACTATATCGGCCAGACGGGGAGATGTCTGAACGAGCGCCTAATGGAACACGCTCAAAACGTCAGAAACGGGCAAGGCGGATCGCTGGTTGACCACATTCTCGCATGCAAGTCAAAAACCTGTAAGCCTTACTTTGATAAAAGTCTGGTAATAGGAAAAAGTAGAGAAAGGTTAACGCGCGAAATCATTGAAGCCGAAAAGATAAATAGGTCAGGATGCTCGTGTGTAAGCACACCTTCCATTCTCCTCTCAGATAAAGAGCTCGTTTTTCTAAGAAATTGATACTGTTCGCACGTGTGATTACTGTTTTCTGGTGTATAAAAGTGTGATGCTTCAGGAGAATAAAGTTTGTTGGAAGTTAGCGTTCGTGGTGTTCGTCTCTCGTTTCTTGTGTCCTCGTCTTTTGCTGCGCTACAGTGTCTTTGAAGTATGTACCAACAAGCCCAAAAAGCCACGCTACTGCAACATCTAACCAACGTCTCCTCGGCCTGGGGATGACGAACACCATTGGGGAGCTGCGCGAGGCTCATCTCAGCAATCAATACTTGCGGTTAAGCAAAACACGTGCGGGTAGCCGCCTACTGACCTGCCTCCACATCAATTACACAACCCAAGAGGAGAAGCGGGTATCCATCCTCGAGGCCTGGCGCTTCACACTAAAGGTGTGAAGCGCCCTCCCCAATAACATGACAAAAGATGCCTATGATGGAAGTCGCCTCGCGCGAGCGCAGGCCATTTCCAAACAGTATGGTGCTCGACCAGGTGTATTTTACACGGACGCGGCCGGTCCACACCATGGGGGTTGGCACACGGCTGCCGTTGTCCACCAAAACAACCCAGTTCAGGGACTCATCTTCCGTGCCCCCAACATTACATTCGCGGAGGAAGTTGCTATAACACTTGCAGCTGCGGATCCAGCGTCCCGAGTCATTATCACCGACTCAAGGGAAGCTTGCCGCAATTTTGAACAAGGCCAAATTCCAGATCGTGCCTTCCAAATTTTACACAGATGTGAGCACCGGGATTTCCCAACCCGGCGCACCATCATCTGGGCCCCAGCACATGCGGGGATAGAGGGAAATAAGGTAGCGGTTTGCGAGGCATCGCCTCTCTCGCCGCCTGATCCGGCTACTGATTTTAATCCGGCTATTACTTTTCGGGAGATCTCTCTCCTCTATCAAAACGCTCACGGCCGATACCCAACCCCCTGTAAAGGCCTCAAGAAGGCAGAGGAGCGTTGGCTTCTTCTCCTCTACACCAACACGGTACTGTGCCCGGCAGTGCTCAAACATTTCAATTCGGCCTTTTCGGGCGAGTGTCCACACTGTGGAGAAGTGTTTGCGGACACGTATCACATGGTGTGGGCATGCCCTGACAATCCTGCTTTCCCACCCCACCCCCACCCCACCCGAGAGGACTGGGAGGCTGCCCTGCTCGGCTGCTCAGCTCTCCAGGACCAACGAGCCCTGTTGACAAGAGCCCGGGCCGCCGCGGAGGCCACAGGGGTCCCGGACTAGGGATCCCTCCTAGTGATTGTGAGGGCCAGGCCCTTCAGGCACGGTCCAAGCAATACCTCTCTTGTATACAGTATAAATAAATGTTTTACACCACCACCACCACCTGTTCAGCGCGATGCCTTGCCCTTTGAACGCAAGCCCCCAGGCTGCGCCTGGTTTGGCTGGTCACGTAGAGCGAGCGCCTCCCCCACGGCAGCGGCGCGTGGAGGTTTCGCTGGGACGATCGCCACTAGCTGAGTTGGACCCCGCTTTTCCACAGCTGGTATGACGACACACATAGGTCACGCTAACGGTGGGCGGCATCGTCGCGAAGCAATGTTAAGCCGCTGGTGGTTGGCACAGCTACTGCTTACTAGCGACGTGAGTTGAGCCTAATCTCTTCGGCGTAACGCCACAATTGCGCTCCTAGCGGAGAGCGCAGGAGTTAGGCGCCGGTGAAGGCACCGCCGCTTCCTCCGACGGCGCGAGATGGTCGCCCAGCTCTTCGGCGTGACGTCACAACACCTGTTGCGCTCCTAGCGGAGAGCGCAGAAGTTAGGCGCCGGTGAAGGCACCGCCGCTTCCTCCGACGGCGCGAGATGGTCGCCCAGCTCTTCGGCGTGACGTCACAACACCTGGTGCGCTCCTAGCGGAGAGCGCAGAAGTTAGGCGCCGGTGAAGGCACCGCCGCTTCCTCCGACGGCGCGAGATGGTCGCCCAGCTCTTCGGCGTGACGTCACAACACCTGTTGCGCTCCTGGCGGAGAGCGCAGAAGTTAGGCACCGGTGAAGGCACCGCCGCTTCCTCCGACGGCGCGAGATGGTCGCCCAGCTCTTCGGCGTGACGTCACAACATCTGTTGCGCTCCTAGCGGAGAGCGCAGGAGTTAGGCGCCGGTGAAGGCACCGCCGCTTCCTCCGACGGTGCGAGATGGTCGCCCAGCTCTTCGGCGTTACGTCACGCATGACGTCACACGGGGTTCATCTAGAGGTCATTCATGGCACCGCCGCGTCACGGCAAAGGCTTGAAAGTGCAAGTAGTGTTGCTTTCGCAATAAAAAGAAAAATGATTAATGTCCCATTGATTAGGCACTGACAAGCGATAACGCCTCCAGCCCTGTGATGAAGCCGCCCGCTTCTGATACAGTGTTTACATTGAGACTTGGCTTCGCTCGGCTTCGATCGGGGTTGCTGATACGAAAGGCTGGCGCTCGCGCCCCACTTTCTCGAAACCGAGCGGCCTTACAATGGTCTCCGTGGCGGGCGCGGCTACCGGCGCTTCCTCGGCTAATGCCCTCAGCACGCCTCGGGTCTCGAGGGGGACAGTGTGTGCGGAAACACAAAGTTCGTGTGGGAGCTTGCACGGCCTGAGCGAGTCGCACACGTAACACGACGAGGACTGACTGCCCATGCGCCCTTTATCGGCGCGCCATCTCGGTCCAGTTTTGTGTGGGCAAATGGTCCCTGATCAGTGTTTTAACAACAAAACTCTGTAAAACCGTGTGCACATTAAAAGAAATGAAATGCGCTCATTTCGCTTCACGAAACGGTGTTGAGTAGCTGGAAGCTAGACACCTTGTGCTCAAGGGCGTAGCCAAAGGGGGGGGGGGGGGGGGGGGGGGGGGGGGCTCCAGCCCCCTCCCCCCCTCCCCCCAGAATTTTTCCGAACTCTCACCGACTGCAGTATGGCCCAAGTACATATCGCGACTTCTGCTATCATAGTTTTGTTCTTGCCTGGATCGTCTGTCTTTCCATGTGTAAAGATTACTGTCTGTGATTGTGCAAGATGTTTATTTGCCTTGTTTGACGCATTATATAGAGTGACTTTTGCTTAGATGCGTAGATTTAATGGAGACATACGTGTATTTAAATATCTTGTTGCCAGGTTTTATGTATACATACACTGATTTTGTTGCCATTGACACTTTTTTGCCCTTTATCAAGTTGTATCTTCGCATTTCTAATAGTCCATTTTATCTTCTCACTTATAATGTATATTATGCAGAACTCTTCGTTTATACCAATGCTCATTGTTGCGACTCTATTCTATGAGGAGGCCGCGCTGTGCAACATGAGCCGCCCCCCCCCCCCCCCCCCCCCCCCGGACAAAATTTCTGGCTACGCCACTGCTTGTGCTGTGTGATGTCAGTGCTCATTAAAAATCCCGAGATGGTGGACATGATTGCGGAGTCCTCCACTACGGCATCTTTCTTTCTTCTTCCACTTCCTCTTTCCTCCCTTCCGTCACGTCGTGGTTGAGGTGTCTACTAAGAAGTGCGATAATCACTTGGCCCTTTCAGTTCCTCTAAAACCAATTATCATTTTTACACTTAGTGCTTCAAAATGCGGCGTATTAGCGCGATAGCGTTCAAGTCACCAGAAAATCCTGTGTTGGCGTTGTCGGCGTCAGCAGAAAGTTATCGAAGGTGAATGACGCAGAGAGTCACCGGATCGAATAACAGTTTTCTATTTAAGGTTATTGAAAGCGACATGCACTCAGACACGTTTATCTTTCCTGCACTCGCAGGTTCAAAAGTGGTATCTTAGCTTATAATAGGTAAGAGCCACTAGCTCTTAACGGAATGCCCGATTTACGAGATGTATATTACAGGAAAAATATCCCTGTTTGCGCCGTAAGCTAAGTTTGTCGTGTTTGTGTGGATCACACTGCAGGCGCTGTCTAAGCCACTATGTTTGGTTTGGTTTGGTTTTTGGCGTTTAACGTGCCAAAGCAACTCCGGCTATGAGGGATGCCGTAGTGAAGGGCTCCGGAAATTTCGACCACCTGGACTTCTGGAGTACACAGGCCTCTAGAATTTCGCCTCCATCGAAATTTGGCCGCCGCGGCCGGGATCGAACCCAGGTCAGCAGCCGAGCGCTGTAATCACTGAGCCACCGCGGCGGGGCCGTAAGCAACTGTGTATACAGTATGACGTTGAAAGCGTTAATTGATGCCGGCCGTTGGTAGCCGAGCGGCACTCGAACTAGTTATTTTTATATCTTTATTGACCTCCTACACTACCCAGAGGGCGCGTATACTCAAAGGAGGAAATCGTAGACGGCGCCCATCGAAGCGAGTTCATCGTTCCAGGAATCACTCCGGTCCATGAAAACAGCAATGCGCAAATGAATCTGTCCTTGAGCAGGGGTCGCACGAAGAGGACGAGAATAGCTCGACGGCGCCCAACGTTTCCGCGGAACCCTCGCGTACGACGCCTGTCACATTGCCTGCTACCGCTCGGGCGCGATGAATGTTGCATGGGGAGCGTGTGTTGGGAATGGCGCACGCATTGCGGGCGACCACGAACCCCCGGACAGAGAGCAGTATTAAACAACAACGCTAAAAGTTGGTGCGCTCGGCGGCGGCGACGGAGGAAGAGACGTCGCGGCCCGCCGCTCCGTCCTGCTAACACTGTCAACAAGTCAGCGCCATCGCGACATTTGAAGGCCGTGCGCTTTCGATTAAAGCACTCGCCGCGTGTCTCGACTGTCGCGCCATCAAGCCACGGGAAGAAGATGTTCGTTATATCGTACGGGCCTGTCCGGCTTTTAAACCGGAGTGCTGCCATGCTTAGCTCGCAACCGACCTTCGGCCAGTGGCGTAGATCCAGCTCTATACTGTTGTCTCGTATAGCGGTGACTGTAGAGCGGAGAACAGAAAGGCGGCTAAAATGGCTTCTGAACAAAACATCCAGGGAAGCACTTTGTTGACCTAAAGTGCGGTGAGGCGAAAGCCTTAAGCGCGGTGTTGCTGCTTGTGTCACTGATGTGCGGTTAAGATATTGATTAAGCACACAATTGTTTGTTAATCTTAAATGCTGGAGACAGTGGAGGGCGTTTGTGAGGCATCCGTCTGATTCGACGCCTTCCTGCAAACACTCTCCAACGTCCTATATAGACAAGGAGAACTACGTAAGCGTTGGCAGGAAATAGGGTAGCCATTAGCACGCTCAGCTGCAGAACGGAAGGATGGTGGTTCGAATCCCATCGTGCGCAAAGATATTTTTCCTGGTCTTCTTCTGACCTTCTGCTGACAACCTCCTGTCGACAACGATGAGGCATTAAAGGCTTTCGCCTTAAAACACTTTATTTGCGCTGACTTACGTCCGCAAGGAACTGAATGAGTCTGCGGCGGCGTAGCAACAGGCGAGCTCGGTGGTCGTCGAACCGAACGCCCGCCGCTCTAGGCCGCGCTCAATTTAAAGCTGATGGCGAACTTTCAAGATAAAGCGTGCAAGGTTACTAAGAACATTCTGGAACAAAGTAGAACCGGCTCCGCCTGGACGCGATCAATGGAGATAAATCTGGTCGCTTTTTGCATCACAAACAAAGTGATAAAACGGCGTGTCGGCAGCTTTGAAAAATGAACAAGCACTGCGAAGATTCGCGGCACTATCAAGTGTGTGGTGTCGGTGCGCGTTCATTGTATTTAGTGAGCGTGCTTCCCCCCGCGATGCCTGGACATTATGAACCCTTTGAACATTCTGTGCTGTGAATGATTTTGTGTGAACGGCGACAGCAGTCGCCGTCGTGTATGTACTTGTTTCATAGCTTGTTTGTACCGAGCGATGTCAGTGCACGTTAAAGAACCCCAGGTGGTCGAACTTTCCGGAGCCCTTCACTACGGCGTCCCTCATAGCCTCAGTCGCTTTGGGACGTTAAACCCCAATAAACCAAACCAACCAAGGCACTAGTCGCTGCCTTGTTGTTTTTCTCTTTGTGAGGGACTGTGGTCCCTTTGGACGAATTATGGGTCCAATAAACTTCTCTTCAAAGCGGTTGTTTTAAAGCGGAAAATACCACGACATGTGGCTGAAATTCATCTACAGCACATGCCTCCCAGCCTGCATCTTGATGGCTATGTGCCGAATAAAAATATGCGATCAAAATTTATTAATATAAAGAGAATATAAAGATATCGAAGGGATACAGAGTTGGTGAGAAGTGCCCGAGTGGCAGGGCTTCTTCCTGGGTCTCTTAATAGGGCACTTGTAGAAGACATGAAGCTTGATATTTAGCGAGAGTGAGAAGAACCCTTTCCTTCGCCTATAGACCTCTGGAAGTGCCCAAACAGAAACACTAAGGGCAATTCCATCCAATTTGTGTTCTTTGTAGAAAGCGATTATGCAGTTCTTTCTGTGTACTGGCGTAGCAAATGTAAAACGGAACACGCGAGCGGTGGCCGAAATGAAAAAAAAAATGGCTGAGGCTTAGCTAAGGTTAAGCCTAGTCAGATGCGAAGCATATTGATGGCTAGGCTAGGTAAAGTTCCTCGCTTTGTTCTTCAGTTGTTGTAGAACGTTGTCGCCGAGCCGCATATTGAGCACGCCGCTTAGCCAGACGTTCATCCCGCTCTTCATTGCTCTCTGCGGCACGCTGAAGCTTTCGCTTCTCGTTCAAATCAGCCCTGCTTCTAGGCGGCATCCCAACACCTGGCCGCCTCGTAAGTGCCCGGAGAGCGAGGCAAGCTCAGCTTTATACCGCTGCTGTAGCGTCACGTGGTCAGCTGCAGCGCCTCTGATGTGGAGCCTCCACCGCCGCGGCCGACCGCGCGAGCCGGCAGCCCATCTCTCCTCTGCTTTGACGTCATGTTGTCACGTAGTCAGCCGCCGCGCCTCTGATGTGGAGCCTCCACCGCCGCGGCCGACCGCGCGAGCCGGCAGCCCATCTCTCCTCTGCTGTGACGTCATGTTGTCACGTGGTGTCACGAGGTCACGCTAAAGGTCAATGGTAGCTCCACCGCCGCGCTCGACGGGCTGTAGTGTAGCTCTAGTAATATGCTTCGCATAAAAAAAACTGCGTGCCAGCGACCTCTATCAGCAGATCCGCAGCAAGGAGTGAGGGTGCGTGGGCACATCCGGATGACCCATCTCGATTATCTATGCTCGCTTTTATCGCTGGCATCAGCGATGCCACGCTGCTGCCATCACTGCTTGCCAGAAGCGCTTGCAATGCTTCAAGCAATGGTTCATTGTTTGCCCGCGTCGTGCAGGAAAGCTCGCCTTCGGCAGCGTGCGCTTTCTGCTTCGTCAGTAATGCCACCGTTTTCCGTCCGCGTGATCGCCGTGGTTCGCGCTTGCACTTAGCGGCGAGTTTGTTTGCAAGTGCGCTGGAAATTTCGCTTGGCTCCAGGAGGCTCATGAAAAAAAGAATAGTAAGCATGTTTGGCGGAGTTGTATATGTGATATAAATACATGCTCAAAATATAACCGATCGAGGACGACTCAAGGAAAGACTACCTTATTCTCTACGGAGATTTGTTTAATTTTCATCATCATCATCATCATCATTCATCATCATCATTTATTGAACCCTTAAAGATCCCGTCTGGGACATTACATAAGGGGGGGGGGAGGAGGAGACAGTGGTGTGAAACGGACATACAAAGGCATGTAAAAATAAAAAAGCATAACAAAAAATAACAAGAATAACAAGTTTGATGTGAAATTAACGTCAGGTAATTCAAATAATACAGAATATATCCATGTAAGTGTAAGAAAGTGTAAGGAAGCCAATCTGTGCTGAAGCAAGTGGTCTTCAATTATCTCCCTTGCCGTGCCGTTGAACATTCATATCATAAACACAACAGAGCCAACATATGCATGCTATTCTTTATTTCATACCACACTAGTGAAACCGATGCAGAAGCGTTTATACTTTATAGCGCAACCAACTCGCCGCCGAGTGAAGCGCGAACCACGGCGGTCACGCATACTGAAAATGGTGGCATCCCTGACGAAGCACGAAGCGCACGCCACCGAAGTCGAGCTTTTCTGCAGATGCGGGCAAACAATAAGAGCTTCCATGAGGCATTGAAGCGCCCCTGGTGAGCAATGATGGTAGCTGTGCGGCTTTGCCCGTGTCGGCGGCAAGACGAGCATCAGATATCGAGGTGGGTCAGCCGGATGTGCCGGCGCCCCCTCGCTCTTTTCTGCGCATCTGCTGATAGATCGCGCTGGAATGCACTTTTTCGCATTTCGGCCACCGCTCACGTTCTCCGTTTCACTTTTGGTGCACGTGTTCTTCGATGTTCGTCCTGCGTCAAAAGACGGGTTATTAGCTCAAGAAAAGTGCATTTAAAAGCTTTTACGCCACTCAATTCAAACTTCTGACGCCTATGTCTACGCCGCTAATGACTCCGTGATCACCATTTTAATGAATGGCGAAGTAGCCTGGCCTCTGGGATCAGATCCCCCCCCCTCCTCCCCCCCCCCAAAAAAAAAAAAAACTGTGTCGACACACTGCAGCAGACTTGCGAATCGGCTGGTGGTGACACGTGTATTTCGTATTTTATAAAATCTCCGTTTTTAGTGAAAGTGCTCTCTAGACAGGAATACGCCCATATGGGGGTAAGCTGTCCTCTATCGCACTCTCTTTTAAATAGGGCCTTCGCTTGAGAACAATTTCCTCCATTTTTACTCTTTTTTGTTTAGTGTGTAGCGTCTTTGTCGTTAGGACGCGTTAATCTATTGACACAGGCAGAGCTCATATTTTTCACCGGCGTCCTTTCAAGCGCCTCAAGAAAATTCCTTACGGCCCGAGGTCTTCTGGCAAACACTTTACGTCTAGTTCACGTAGTTTTTGTCATGTAGTTGTTATTCTTGACGGAAGCGTTCCGACCAAAAAAAGTTTCATTAACATACCATCGAAATTTTAAATGACATTACGCATATTCCATTGCAGACGACCTTGTGAGGGCCTTCACACATCTGCAGTGTGAAAGCCCTTGCTAAAACCACAGTGCGAAATTCCGAGGTAACGCACTTCGCTTGTCTACCGACAACTTTATTGTTTTCAGATAACAGCTTTGAATGTCGAAGGTCAGAGTTTTCGCCAGGCTCTTTCATCCGCGTGGGCGTCATCTGCAAATGCTCCTGACACTCCAGTACCTTTGGCACCGAAAAACAATAGCTGTGCTCTTCAGTTTGTGAAGCCATTTTAGAGACATGGCTTCTCTCAGAGGTGGGAGACAGAGGCGGGTTTTGCCGACCTGAAAGGGATATGGCCAGCGAACTCTAAACAAAAAGGCACCTTCTGTTTCTCGCATAATTGCGCGCAGCGGTAATCGTCCTGTCAACAGCAGCGCGTGTCGAACAACGCAACGTCGCTTTTGAAATCGGCTTAAGTAGTGAGCACGAAAAATAATAAAAGCTGGTTAATTGGGGTTTAACGTCTCGAAGCAACTCAGGCTATGAGGGACGCCGTAGTGAAGGGCTCCGGAAATTTCGACCACCTGGGGTTCTTTAACGTACACTGACATCGCACAGTACACGGGCCTCTAGAATTTCGCCTTCATCGAAATTCAGCCGCCGCGGCCGGGATCGAAACCGCGTCTTTCGGGTCAGCAGCCGAGCGCCGTAACCACTGAGCCACCGCGGCGCTCCACCGCGGATCGACCTTCAGTGCGTTCGACATATACGTATACCGACTACATTCGTATCGGAGAGACATCTACATCGACTGTACACCAAGCTCCGCTCGCTGTCGGGGTGTGGAGATCACAGATTTTGCGGAGATCACTCCTCCTTGGGAGCATGGCAAGGTCACGTGCTCAGCCATTTACGTCGATGACCTCTTTTACCGGGTCTGTGATAGTGCTACAGCTTGGACGGAAATCACACCTGAAAGTAATGACACGAACAGGAATGGTATTCGACCGAAAGACTCTGAGATCTGCATGCCTCGAGGGAAAGCTAGGAGGAGGGTAGGTTGGAGAGAGGTTAAGTTGCCAGCGAAAGCCGTGGACGACCAATGTCAAAGCAAGCAAATGTGCCTGGTAAAAAGGCGCAATAATTTCACATTCCTACGCCAACGTATGCATGACTTGTGTACGCTTGACTGCCCTGCGCCGCAGGTATCAGGGTGACGGTACCGGTTGCCACTTGGCGTTTGCTGACGAAAACGTCGAAGAAGATCTTTAACAGCGAATGAAGCCGGCCATATTACGCACAGAGAGTGTTTCCGTATTAGAAAAGGGGGGGGGGGGAGGGGTGAAGAGGAGATGTCAAATCTTTTTGACGGCTCAGCGAACGGGAGTCGCAAGATATTGTAAATTTTGTATCCGCACCAGAAGACTAAAGTACTGCTTCAGTTTTTTCGATGCCTTTTCTAGCACAGCTTTCTAATCATATCAGTGTAAAACTTCTTCATATATCCTGTGTTCTAAAATCCGGCGCACCGATTTATCAAAACATCCAGGACCGATGGAGAGTGGGGTACCTGCGGTAGTCATTTATGCTACTCCATAAGAGTTAGGCACTACTGCAGGATCAATGCCAATCACTTGAAGCGCTCTCATCGTTACAGCCAGACAAAGAACGTGCTACGATAGAAGCTACAAGCACACCCAAATGTACGCGTTGTCTACAGACCAGTGCGTGCACAGAACAAGAATAAGAAACGTAGGACTTTTGCCAGAGTTCGGACCGGTGAAAACCCTTTCCATGTGGGCCTTGACAAAGGCTATTAATAGTTCATACGCCCAGTGGCGATGACAACGCTCCAACGGCCCTCACCTTCAATCTGAATTGTTGTTACTAGCAATGTGCTATGTCTCACATTCTTTGCGTCCTCAGCTTGCAAGCAAAGAAAAAAAAAATAAACATAACCGCCAATAAACACGCGTGTGCAGGACCACACGCCCTATTCTATTACCCTGTAAACGACGAGCTTTCTCGCCCAACAACAAACAGGGTTTTCTCGTTTCAAGTGCTCACTCCAGGGGCACGCGGAGCGAATTAGCCCTGCCAACACACACACCGAACACCTCGCCGTGTCCCGGTCCAAAACGTTGTCGTCGGGCGGCTACAAGTTACGTGTGACACCGAAAGAGTAGCAGCAAGCCGCAGCCTATCTACTGGACGATGCCGGCTTGCCAAGATTGCCTCGAGGCTAACTAACGCGATGGTAAGGGAGGGCATCTGTCCAGGCCATTTAGGGACGGGGATCACTGGACAATGGTTACACAGCTAGAAGCCCATTCGCAACCTCACATCCGGTCAAAACGAATGCCGCTCTCCACTCGTCGACCCATCGGCGCATTCCACGTGCATGTGAGGCAATCCTCGACACGCCCGTTCAGGGGCACGCCATACACCAAGACGCAACATGCTATGGCCAGGTAGCCCAAGAAATATCTGGGCCGGCCGATACAGCCTGCCCTCACCGCTCTCTGGCTAGCTCGCTGCGGCCCGCCCGGACGGGATCCCGAAGCTCTGCGGCCGGTGCTGGCAAGCTCCTTCGCGCCGCTGAGGCTTACGATGACGACGACGACAGCGTCGTCCCTGAGATGTGGCCCTCCTTCTCTTGCTCGCCTCCTGGTCTCTTTCTCTCTCGCTCACTCGCTCTTATTGCTCTGGTGCGCGGAAAGCCGCTCGCCACCACCTGGACGGGGAGAGGGGGTAAGCGGGAATACCGTCGCGGCGGAGCCGGCTGGAGAGAGCAAAAGGGCGCTTTCTCCGACGCGGTGAGAGTCGTACTCGTCGGCTCGTCGTCGTTCCCGTGCCTCGACCGTTCCGGCGGACCTCCGCTGCCCTGCCGCTCTCCTTTCCTCTCGTCTAGCGGCGAAGCTGCAGCTAAGCCCGCAGAGCGGGACGACCTCTGGGAGGATGCGGACGCTGTAGAGTGCGGTGCGTGAGGCAGAAGGTGCAACCGCTCCTAAGTGGTTTTTCTTAGTCATTTTTTTTCGAAAGGGTTACAATCACTGCTTCAGCCTGTGTGTTGTGCGTGTCTGTGCGTAGTCGTCGCGGCTGCGAGCTGCAGAACTAACGTTGCGTGGTGAGCGACCACAGTCGGACGGACCACTTTGGCCATCGACAGTCCTGGACATTGTGGACGTCGCCGGTCGCGAGAAGTTGTTCTTCACGTCCTCAGCAGCGCTTAAGCCTACTGCTTGACCATTCCTGGGATACTGTGTAAGAACGAGCTATTTAAAGCCCCCCTCCTCAGTGGTCTCTCAGAAGATCCTTCCCTTCCTTTGGTGCAAAGGTGCCGCCTTGGCTGGAAGGGAAGACTAAGCGACTTACTATTAAATCGTCTACAACAAAAGCGATCCCTAGATGGTGAGATAGCGTTTCTTCACGTGCTTCAAGAATACATACCAGTTAAAGATCGTATATCTGAACCGTAAGACCCAAGAGTGACGCAGCGACAGCCTCCGGGAAAAGTGCTACATTCTGCAAACATCCTTTGCGGATCTACTCATTGGAAGTTTCACACCTCGACGAAGGAGCTGACAACATCCGGTTCACGTCCGAGCCATCTCGTCGCGTGGGCCTTACAGGAAAGGGCCCCGCTCCTACATTCCATTGACCACAGCCTGCATATTCTGGTGAGTGTTCATTTAGTCCTACTTTTGAAACATTCGTTGTATTTGCGGCTCAACACTTAAAGGAGTGAATTAAAGTGCGTGAGCACAGCAGGTAGATTAGAGCAAGGTTGCAGCTTATGAAAAACCGTCAGGCACCTTACAAAAGGAGTGATTCTATGCCGGATTTACTCTTCCTGGCACCGTCTTGAGCAGTCGCGCCCTAATTCTTTTGTCCTGGGGCTCGCACGTGCTCGTTCTTTGTACGCGATGAGAGGAGCAGGTTATGTAGATCATCGCAATCTTGTACAGATATTCCGTGCGGCTGATCCAGACTTACTCACGGAACCTTTTCAGATTGCAGCTTAATTTCTTGTAGCTCGTCTAGCAAAGTAGACCGGCTGAGATCCTGTACAGATGGGCCATATTATCTGGAGCATGATTCTCCAGATGACGTCACTTTGTGTTCGCGAGCGGAAATAATGGAACGCGTCGCTCCATTACTTGTAAGCCTCGACAGACACCTTGAAAACGCTTCGCGTTATCTGGGCGTCCGATTTACTCCCATAACACTGTCGTTGTCTTCGCGGACGTGTACCCCCCGCGGGAAGGTCATAGTTGGCGACACCACCTCTGCCCGCGTGGGCACGTTTCTCTCTGCGTGTCTCTTATATGCGTGCGCGCGCTCATGCACGGGTTTCTTCGGAGCTGGCGAGAATCGCGAGAGACTTTCAAGGCACGCGCTCTAAGAAAGAGATGTGGAGACGAGATATGCCGAAGCCGCGCCCGGAGGAGATCTCCTTGGCTGGGGGTTGGCCAGGAGAGCACTCCTGAAGCCGTAGTCGACACTTGAGAAGGCCGGGGGGGGGGGGGGGGGGGAGCGTTGGTCTGCGACCCGGAGTGCGATCTTGTCGCATCTGAGTCATTGTGTTGTTTCGCTCCGCGCCACAAACCAGATCCGGATGCACAGGACAATAAGTGCACCTGCTCCTCCGGAATGCTCCAGAGCCTTTTGCTTGCTGTGTATGGCTGGCCCGCGTCAGCGCTGTTTGTTACGAGAGTGCTTGTTGCGCTTTTAACCAGTTGCAAGGCAAGGTCGCGTTAGACAAAAGCACGATATGCATACCAGAACGCGGTGGGGTGCATACTGTGTTTCAGGATGGGTGTAATACGAGTATAAGGGTTACTAGTCTTTCATTCTATCCCATCTTGGGGACAGATCCCAGTGCTAGTAATGCCGTGATATATATCTAGTTAAGGGCTATGGGAAGAGGAATACAAACGGAGTAAAATCGAGCATCCCTATATTATGCCTGCTGCCCCACCGCCACCAGGAGAACTGTGACTTCGGTAGCGTTCTTATTGCCCTCCCGAGAAGCTGAACTGCGCTTCAGAGAGGATACAGGCAGGTTTTCTCATAGTTTAGATCACTCCATATACCATCGATCTCAAAGTTTGTTGGCATGAAAGTATAAACTCCAACATCCACCACTGAGTCGGCAGCCTAACTATCGAAATATCTTGTAGACCACGGTGGTTCGCATCCGGCCTTTGCCAAAAATTTCGGCAAGCGTGAGTTCCTGGCTAGTAGGTGGCAAAAGTGCCGGTCAGTGGTGAGCCGATTTAACGGGGTTGAGGAAAGTTCGAGCTACGAAGTCTGGTTTACTAGCGCGAGTGGCAGCTTCTGGCTTAGCGCCACCAAGTTGTGAGCACTTAGCACTTAGCGAGGCCTCACTTTACTAAGTGTCGCCATCTTCAGCTCTGTGCTTTTGCCAGCACGTGGCTGTAAGCACTCAGCGATGGCGCCGAGATCGCTTTGGAACGTGCTCGCAAGTCTTAAAAACCACGTGTTCTGATTCTTCTGCGTAAACTATAAAAAGATGTGTAGATACGAGTGGGATTACCAAGACGTCGACCAGACATGGAGCCAAGGCAGCTGTTTTACTGAGGGGTTTGAAATCAGTGCGCAGCGCTCCACTGCGATGCCTTTTTCTATCTCCCGACCTCTGACGCCCTCATTTATTCTTCTCACTGATTCCGGTGTCCACCGAGGGTGGGACCATTCCGCCTTATAAAAAGGGTCTATAGATAGTCTATAGACTTCTTTATTAACTCAATTGCCTTCCCATATTTGTTTATTTTTGTGTATTCAGTGTCTATAGACTTCCTATAGACGAAAGTTACTAAAAAATGTATGCCCCTAAATCTATAGGTTGTCTTTAGACTGTCTACACGACTTTTATTGCCTATAGATTGTTCTCTAGGATTTTTCTACATACAGTCTATAGAGTTTATAGACAGAAGTCTAGGTACGGTCTATAGACTGCCTAAAGTAATTTTTGTAACAGACGGCACCCTTAATTTGCTTACAAGACATTTGCACAGCGCTTAAGTCGTAACCTGGAATCTCTTCAGATAGCGTGTACCGACAAGATCGTAGGAGTGATTTACAAAACAGTTAGGACAAGCTATTTCAAATTCCATGGTTACAGCGTGACAGACGGTACGCTGAAGGAAGGACACAACACAGCACTGATTGGCAACTGAAATCTTTGTTGGCTGACCAGCATTTGTCACATAAATGCCCTTGCCATTGCCCACAAAGTGCCCACATAAATGGCCTTGACAGGTGGTCGTCCAGCCAATCACATCGACCGATTATCATGACTTCGTCGTTAATCCTCATGCGCCTGTGAACGTGACATCCCAGGGGAGTGGCAGATGCGAGAAGATTAACCACATATTAACCGGATTAACCGCGATGCCGTGACTACCTAACAGCGCCTTTGGCTAGAGAGCCTCCTTTCAGGGCATGTGCAACATTGCGGGCCAAAAGTTTGAGGATTGGAAAAATGTAAGATACTGTAATGGAAATATTGAAGGTAATGTTCCATTCTTGTGATATGTGGCAAAACCTTTCTTTTAAAGCGTTCCCATCGATCGCATCGATCAATTAAGACTGCCATAGGAAAGCAATGTTCAACGCTTTTGACGATAGCAAAAATTTTAATGGCCAAAAAAAAGGCAAGACGGACATTGGGTGATCTGCAGATATATTGATTGTTATGGTGAAATATTACATTACATGAAAAATATTGCGTTCATAAACAGTTTTCCGCTCAAAAGTGCTTTTGTCCGGAATTGTTGGGTGTGGCATTTGCCTTTGCATTCTTGAACTGTACGTGTTCGACTACAGATGACCACACTGAGTGCAGGACAATCACCAATCACTATAATCGACGTGGTGACAGCTAGAAGTTTTCTTAACATCTTTGTGCGTATATCTGAGCTTGTTTAGGAGGGGGGGGGGGGGTGTTTTGTTGATCTTCGAGCTCGCTGTCTACATAACTCGGAGGTGACTCTCCGGAACGCGAATGTTTCATCTCCCAGACATGCACTCATAACCAACCTCCTTCGCAGCTCTGGCTGCCTCAGAATCTTCTTCTACCTGACCTGACGTAACCGCGCCGCGCAAATAAGCGGGTCAACAGTCAGGCGCCCGGATTCGCTCGGCTGGCGAAGAGAAATGGCCCGAGGATTTGCATTCCTAGAACGACCCCAGGCCCCCACCTGTCCGCTTCCTGCTACCACTTGGAGAAGACGGATCGTTTAGCGCTTTGCAGCTGCCCAGCGCAAGTCGGCACGGAGGGGGAAACCCTTTCTAAACGTTTTCCTCTGGACATGAATAATAAGGCTCTTCTGTGCAATCAGATACGTAGATTTCCGACGGCGCGGGCAATTCGCTGTATACCGGCATCGTCACGTAGCTGCTGAATGCGTTGTTTGCACTGAAACAAGCGAAAAGTATTAATGTAGAAATGAATGGCGTACCTGCGGGCGCTGGAGAGGTCACTGACCTATGTAAATGAGGGTGGTGTGTAGCGTGTAATAAACGGTAATACTTGTTGCCTGGAAATACATAACGCGAAGACTTCTTCGCAGGAATTACTCAGAGACTCTTAGATAACTGCAGTATCCCAGCACTACAAGTGCTGGAATATAAGCATTAAAATCTTATTCTTCTTGCGTACCTTTGAATGTTCGAGCCGGTACACATGTACATATGTCATTCATATATGACATATGTGCATATGTCGGTACATATGTACATATGTACAGTCTTTGTCAAAAGTAGCCAGGCTGCACATTTTTTTCTTCTCAGTCGTATATTAAAGCTATTATGCCAGCCCTCAAAGCTCTAAATCTCTGTATGGTAAGGAGAACCCCTGTTCTCACCTTCAAACAACTTTTTGATCTTTAGGGAAGCCGTGAGCGCTCTGTTATATGAATGAGAAGCAAACCATGCAGCCTGGTTACTTTTGACAAAGGCTGTACATATACGTGTACATATGTGCACGTACTATCGCGCTCAATATGAGTTGCAACGCGCGGTCATCGACCGGGGTTCGTTCCGTGGTGTGCCTCCTCCAAACAGTCGCTCAGAATTCTGGGAGAAACTTTTTCCTGAGCGGGGGTGCTGTTGTTTCCTGGAACAGCAGTTTCTCCCGGAATTCCGAGCGACTGTTTGGAGGAGGCACACCACGGAACGAGCCCCGGTCGATGACCGCACGTTGCAACTCATATTGAGCGCGATAGTACATGCACATACGTGTTCGACTCGGTACATATATCATTCCGCGATTAGAATGACATATTGTAAACAAGCAGCTTTTGAAGGACTCGCATAAAGTGATGTTCGCTTTTGAATGAAAGCAAATAAACAGGTTCATGTGGAGACAAAAAAGCCCTTATACTATTAGGCAAGAAAGACATGTCTTTTATAACTGGAGGCAACACCGGCCGTTGTTGAGATATAACAGTCTGGCACTGATGAAGTTCATTTATCGCTATCTTCGAATGCCATTTTATTGTTGCTTGTTTCTTACAGCGCGACCTAGAAGCTGTTTTCAACGTCCACAGCGTGAGGATTTCAAAGTTAAGTTTGAGCTTTTCATCTTCAAGGTTTTTGCTTGAGCAATAGCCTTGACGTGATCGCCATTTTAATGAACCTTGTAAAGTATGCTCGGGAATGCACTGAAATCCTTTTAAGTGGCTTCTGAGACAAGAGGCACTACCAAGGTTAATCCTAATGGGGAAGGGGATTGTTACCATTTCTCTCCGTTTTGATCCGGTTCCGCTTTGAACTCAGCAGGTGTCATGATTATTCATGCTCAGCACTGTCATGCAGGTGTCGTTCTGCATTCACGCAGGTGTCATGCCCAGCAATGTCACGCTCTCATTCAGAGATATCATGCTCTTTGTTAAGTCACCTCGCTTGCTGGAGTTATCTCAGTATGTGAATGCGAAAGTACAAGACGCAAATTCTTGTTAGTAAAGCTTTAACCACTTTGCGATTCTTTTGTATGCGGAGAACATGTTGGAAGAAGACTCGAAGAGAAGTAACCAGAAACAAAACCCTTCTCCTTGACGCACTAAAAAGCAAAGTGCTTCCTGGATAGATTCCAAGACTGCAACATATAATTAGGAGCTCTCTTTCGGCCAGGAGAGCCACGTTTCTAGCGGCACCGCGGAGGTTTTGATTTCAGAGTCTGTCTCGCTTGAGTACAGCAGCATCTTGGAATTATTCGTTGGAGACTAGAATCTGAAACTTGTTTCAGGAACTCGACACCTGTTTTTCCCGCTCCCTGTTTTTCGCCATTTCATTCTGCACTGAGCTGAAAGGCATCGGTATAATGGCGCCCGGTCATTCCGCTGTTGCAAGATAGGAAAATAAATTTAGATCAAAACATTTCGAAGTCAATTATTGGTGACGACTCCGTGTACAACCTTGGATAAAATTGCGACGACACTTTGGCAACTAAAGTGTTGTGAGGCGAAAGCCGAGGACAGTATGCCGTGACGACTTCCGGTGGATGTGACGTCACACCGTTTCCATGGCTATATCGACGTCTGCATTATTTCGATGCAATTTTGACATTTTTGACTATAATTAAATAACTAATTACTCTACAGCCATCAAACGCGGCTTCTAGGTTTATTTTTCCTCCTCTCTCTGAAGCAACCATTCGTTTTCTTTCTCCTATCTTTTTTAGTTCCTGAGTTAACACGCTGCCAAAGGTTGTGACACCCTCTACTAACAGACGACAGCATGAGCCATTGAAGGCTTTCGCCTTAAAAGCTCATTAGGCTACACGGTTTGCCGTCGAATTTCATAATGGAGCACTTGCAGCAGTTAACAAACATAAATGTCTTGAGAAGTGGAGTCTATGACTCCATCCACCATACACACATATTTAAAACTTCAGGCAGACCACAAGTGCGCCACGGCATGTCCGAAAAACCACGTGACCTGAACATTTTCAGCCATAGCAATACTACCGGCTTCCCTAACTTCAAATAGAGTTACTTCACGAAGTTAAATACATAGTTAAAATACATAGCTAAAACAATTTGAAGGTTATTGCGGTAGTTCCGGCTAACGAGAACCAACATACACTTGCTCGGAGCGGCGCAAATTATTCTCCATGAGCAACCACTGTCGCAAATTACTCTCCGATGAAAATAACCGTACAGGGTAGATAACTCTATCGCCTAGCTAAGTTCACGCATTTCCTTCATCTTTATTGCCACATTAAACTCCGACAGAGCACTCTAATCTACGTTGGTTAGGCCTAAAGCGATCACCTTCAAATCGCGTCAGATTGTACAGCAAGTCCAGCATCGAAGTGCTTTGCGTACAGCGATACGGACGCCATGCAAGGGTCGTGGGAGACTCGAGAGCAGGCGGGGACATTCACGGTCTTGTTTTCCTCTCGTAAGCACGCGACCGGACGTTCGTTTCGCCCTGAGCGGAATGCTGGGCGAGTTATTAATTGCGATAGACATCTCGCACGAGCGTAACTTTTTCTCTTCTGTTCGCCGTGTCTCCCCGAACAGCGTCGCCTTACGGCAAGGCTGACCGTGACGCGGCCTTCGCGATGCCAGCGACCCCATCACTCGGTGGCGACGCCTTTGCACCGCTCCGAGGCAGGAGTGCGCAAATAAGGATCTCGACTCGATTTTCTTTTTTTTTCTTCGTGTCACTTAGTCACTGGTATGCGGAATTTTCGAATGGACGTCACACCCGCAGCCCTGACACGTATGGCGGGCCGGTGCACTAAATGTCCTGCGTGCCGAACGCAGTTTCATTTAATTTCATTTGACTTTATTAATTCGAAAGCATTATACTGCAATGTCGCGTGAGCAAAAACATTGAGATCACTGCGGTGACCCGCATTGGAGCAAGGCGAAAGCAAAACGTCCACATACTAGGTCGACGTCCGTGGCTGTTCTGACGTCCACATACTATATCGACGTCCGTGGCTGTTCTGATGTCCATGTACTATATCGACGTTCACGGATATTTTGAGGTCTAAGCGTATTTTTTCGCATTTTTTTTTTCGCGTTTAATTAACTATCTAGCTGTACAGTCGCGAGCAAAAAATATTAGCACAGATCATTGGTGATCAGAATTTGTATATCTCACCACGCGGCGCTGCGGTACGCAGACCTGCCTAACGGGTCGTTTCCATGTTTGCAGTGTAGGGGGGGGGGGGGAGAGGGGGTGGCATGAAGTGAGCTTTATCAAGCGTGCACCGCCCGAGCGTTGAAGTGCCTACCCTACCTACGTGACTGTGCTTGCGGCATTTATTTTGGCTCGGTTATCATGAGCAAAGATGGCCTCTTTTTATTACTGTTTTTTTATGTCCGCGATGGTTTGTCAAAAGGAACTAGAGGGAACAATAGATGATAGCGCTGCTTTTAGCCAGTAATTTTGCTGTCCGTGGCAGTCCACTGAACCCCCCTAATACTGTAGAATGGGAACGGCCCGGCACTCTCGTTATCAGCCTCTTCATCACCCGCAGCGCCACGCGTTGTCATTCCGGCGCTCTGGTGTTCCGTCATGTGTGCTAATCTTTTTTGCCCGCGACTGTACGTCATCAACCAAATTTTTCCTACGGCAACATTTTATCACACACCATCTGTCACAATCACACTTTCGCGAATTTATCTTCAAAGAACGACGTACTCGTGAGGACAAATTTGCGGACAGTTTGTGCTGACGCGACAGAGCCGTATATAACGCTCTCACATTAAAAAGTGTCCGCAAAACGTGCCTGCAAATATTGTACGCACGATTACGTCGTTCTCTGAAGATAAATGTGTGAAAGTGTGATTGTGATAGATATTGTGTGATGAAATGTTGCCGTGGGAAAAATTTGGTTGATGAGGTTATTTAGTAGTCGATCAATTAAACTCGAATGAACGCAGAAAATACGCTTAAACGTCAAACTAGCCATGGACATCGATATAGTACGTGGACGTCAGAACAGCCACGGACTAGTATGTGGACGTTATGCTTTCGCATTGCTCCAATGCGGGTGGCCGCAGATTTTTTTTATTTACTCTCAGAGCCGATCAGCATTCCATACAGGAGCGGGTGGGAAGGAACAAGAAAGGTGAACATACTAGATGTGTATCGACCAGATTATCAGCGGCGATTACATATTGCAGATCCTAGGGCACGGAGCGCGGTAAATTCCATTGGGTGCAGTGATCGTTTAGTCTCTGCTGAACTGTTTAAGGCAAACAAAATCAAAGGAAGGAATTTTTACGCAGTTTCACCCGTCGACATTCAATTGGTTGTCTGCGCGGGAACACGAGGTTTTTGCTGTGCTGAAGGTTTGGTGGTACATGAGTGAGGCACTAATTGTGAGCGTGTGTTGGACTGAACGATTTTTATAGTGGCTGTCATAGGCGTGCTTCAAACGGGTTGTTCTGTTGACTATACAATGTACTGCGCATGAAAATACTAAATCGCGTATAGCATTAATAGCTGAGGTCACTATGTCTTTTAACTGCTTGAAAATACGAGAAACATAGGTGGTAATAATGCCAGGATACACAACAATTATGGGTACATAGCAAGGGAATGATAGAAAATTTCTTCAATTTATTTCCGCTCAAAGATTCACCATTCATAGCAATGGTCCCAGTTCGAACATATGATGGCAGTTCAATGTTCGTACAGCTTTTCAGAAGTTGGAATGTAGTTGCGTCCCAGTGCCTCACAGTGCATTTATATTTCATTTTTGGTGTCAGTTACTCAACGGAGCTGTAAGCTTCGTGTAAAGTAGTACCGTGACCTTTATAGCTAACTTAAAATCTTACTAATGGCATTGCCTGTGCACCTGGTGAAATAACTTATAACTGAACAAAAATGCATCGGACAATACCTAATATGAGGCCCAAAATGAATCCGTCATAACGCAATGGTTTGCCAAAATGAATCCATCGTAGCTGATAGCTTCGTAAAAATGAATCCAGCCTAAAATAGTTATTGTTTAATTGTATCGGCAGCGTATTTCTTAATAACCGCATTACTAATGGCCCTTCCGGAACGGATCCTACACAAACTAACGGCTGGCCCCAAATGAAGCAACATAAACTGACGGCCGCTCGAAAACGGTGGTAAATAATCTGCTGGCCGTCGAAATATAGAACCAATATATTCTGACGGATGATTGAAACTGACCCACACCTAATCTAGCACTAGCCCAAATTCAAAATGCGCTTTATTGCAGGTCCGATCGAACATAATCTGTTGGCTAATGCAAAATGGCTCTAACCCACCAACTGGATCATAATAATATATTTTAGAAGTGTTTGTACAAATGTCCTTTACAGCTGTACTCCCCTGCCCTTTTACGACAATTATATTACCCGCAGTTTGATATCAGCCGTGAGGCAGCAGCGGTCGCTTTCACCATGCAACTCAAATCTCAAAGTGCCGGTCATTCCACTTTTATCGAAAATTGCAGACGAGATCGGGCTATTCAACTTCAGCGTCATTTACGCATGACATTTACGCCTGCTGAATATTTCATGCTTGATATACAAACCTGCCTAATCAGCTCGCCCACAGAATTAAGCTAATCCACTCCTCAGTTTCGGTCTCTAACGTATTCCGCAGTCAAACCTTCTGCGAAACTCTGCGTCGTAATCCGGCAATCTCCAGTGCCGCATTTTCAGAGATCAACGTGCACACGCACCCTATTATGAATAATAGAAGGGTTTTAACCGATTTCGTTCTGACAGTAAGCCGAAGATTAGTTAGCTTCACTGCCGCCACGTGGCGCATCAGTTTGGAAGCGACCAAATGTAAGCTCAACTATTGCTTTGTTCTTGGAACAAGAGATCGCAGTGGAGTCCAGTGACTACTTGGAATATATAGGGGGAGCCACCCACCGTTCCTGGCCGTACTCAATAAGCTTTATTCATTCATTCATTCAGGGGAGACAACCTGATGGCACTTTTTTGTAGATAAAAGTTTTTAAACTGCTGCTACTGCTGCGGTCTCTAACAAAGTGAATCCTTCCCTTCTCTCCGTTGAGAACAGTTAAAAAACAACAAGAAACGTTTTGTTCAGCAACAAAATCGAAATAGTTAAACGGCATGTTTTAAACACTGCGAATTGGTTCATCGTCGCTAACAAGCCGAGCCCGCCGTTTTATTCGTCTGCACGAGCAGACCGTAGCAGACGTCGCAGAAGACGAATGCGTTGCAGACGACACAGGCGCCGCAATGCCTTTAGGCTTGCGAAAAACCTATACAGCCGAGCACGATTTCCAATACGCCTGCCGCGTCGCGTATTTCTCGTTTCGGCGAGCGAAGTGAGTATGCAAATGCCTCAGCAGCAACTGCCAGAGTACGTGCTACGCATTTTTGCGGCTGGATTAAAAAAGCCCTTTTCCCCTGCAACGGGAACCGCAAGAACTTGAAAGCGCGCAAAACGAAAAGCGGTAGAGAGAGGACGGGCGGAATCCGCCTCACGGAATCAGCTTTGTTTAATCTGTGTCACAGCCATTAAGCATTGGGCCCCAGCATTATTTTTGCATGGAGCCTGTGAGTTTCGCCCTAAACGGCGGCTGTAAAAAGAGCACCGGGGTTATTTTACCGGCTCGCGATTTCGATTGAGCTTCGATGACCCGATCGGCCCAGCCTGATTGCGTGTTCACAAGACCGAACACAGCTATGAGCGGAGCGACCGTTAATCCGCACTCAAGGAGCAATCGAAGGATAACAACGCATGTTTGTTTGTGGACTTAATGCGTTCGTGTAATGGAATGCGAGGAAGATATGTGCCACTAATTCAAGGAGAACTGGTGGATATGTTGTCCACAGTAATGAAATCATCTCAGAGGCAAACTTTTCTTCATTGTTGGGCCGTAATGTGTACAAAAGACGAAAGGTTAAAGGCATGCATGCCATTCTAGCGTCTTTTTTTAGGCACTTCTGTACGTTTTCCACTTCAGAGATGGCGCAACGATCAATTTCAAAAAGAACTTGGACATCGGATTTTGAAGAGCTTTCAGGCTTCTCATGCAAAAAACACTAATGACCTTTATTACGTTGGTATTGGTAATAGAAGTGATAGTGGCAATATCATTAATGGCATTGTTAATAAAGCAAACAGCTGAAAATTATACTATATTACCGGCTTCGCCCATCACACCTGCCACCTGGTGACCCCTGAGTTTAGTAGTGTACACACTATAGAACAAATTTTAAGGCGAAAGCCTTTAATGGCTCATACTGTCGTCTGTTAACAAAGCGTGTCACGCGCGTTTAACTCGGGAACTAAAAAGATAGAAGGAAACCAATGGTTGCCTCAGATAGAGGAGGAAAAATAAACGTATAAGCAAAGTTTGAGGACTGTAGTTTAATTAGTTAAATAATTATAGGCAAAAACGTCTAAATTGCGTCGAAATAGCGCGGACGTCGATATAACCACGGGAAGGGTGTGACGTCCCATCCACCGGAAGTCGTCGCGGCATAGTGAAAATGGTCACAGAATGGTCGGGAAAACGTCTAATTTGTGTCAAATTAGATGGAAAAATGTGTAATTAAGCATAATTAACACTTAAGATCCCCGAAAGATGTATATTTTGGGTGTCGATATAGACACGGGAACGGTGTGACGTCACATCCACCGGAAATCGTCACACCATAGAGTCTTCGGCTTTCACCTCTCAACACTTTAGTTGCCAAAGCGTCCACGCAATTTTGTGTCCATGCAGTGAAAGGCTGCGAACGTGAGCCGTCAACATCCAGAGCTTAATGGTCGGTTTGCGAGCCTGCGACAATAGCACACTTTTCGAATAATGCTCGAAGCTTTTGCTCTATAGCTTCAGAAATGTGTTTTATAGTATATTATCGGTATTTAATCTGGCGTATTTGTGCAATGACCGAGTTTCTGTTTGTATTGTGAAATTATAATTCTGGTCGGCGTTAGGCTGTAGACTGGGTCAAGGTAACACGAATCTGATACAAGCTCCTGACACAAGTAAATTGAAGCTGCTGGTACGCAACAGACCGAGTTCCTTTTTAACATCAAAGAGGTCGGTTACCTTGAAAGTTCGTTACCAGTAATTTCGACCTCCTTTGGTATAAAGGACATGTTTGTTCCCAACTAGTTAACCTGCGATAGAGGTAGTGGGTTTGTACTTCTCAGATTCTTAACGTGCGTCACGTATATTAAATCGAAGGTGGCGGCTTACGGGTGTTTGCCCACTAAATATGCTTAAAAGCGCTATTCATCCTGCAACTGTGGTAGTCTAAAATTGCCTATAGAAAATTTAAGCACACTGTTATTATAATTCTCACTTTGTCGATATGCAATAGTTCTGTGAAGGATCGCCATTATCAGCCAGACTAACTCCACTGCTGTAAAAGGCATCTCCCATTTATCTCTTATTAGCTGCGTGTGTCACCAGACTCGCCCAGCGCGTCCCCGCGTATGTCCTAATTTCACCTTCACATCTGATCTTCTGACTCCCCCTGCCTCATTTTTATTCCCTTCTAGTGCACTTCTAATAGGTCACATCTTCCTTGTTACCCTCCCTGAAGAACAGCACATAAAGCGCAAGACCGCGTAGAAAGTACCGAGTTGGTCACACTTAACGGGAACATTTGAGCACGTGGTTTTCCGCTTCGTGCAATGCAAGTCGCCGCTGCCTAGTACGACAGCGTCCAAGAAATGTGACAGTGCGCCATATGCGCGCGATACTGGAGCCACGCTCTCAAATGTTCCCGCTTAGTGTGATCGGCCCTGTACTACAGCTAGTAGACGTCAGCTCACTCGTTTGCGAACGGCGAAAGTAAAGCAAATAAAAGCCAGAATATTACACGCAAACGCGGATGAAAACTAAGAGGAAAAAATACCCCAAGACTACCAGGATGGAAAACCGTATCCTGCAGAGCTGTCGGCACAGGCGGGCGGGCGGTAATGCATCCGTGTCGGGGCCATTAGGAAATCGCACGCACTGGTTTGCGGGTAACGAGTGGCTCGGGCAGCCGTGTAAAAAAGTCGGGTGTATGCGAGTGGCGTCTTCTGTCGCGCCTCACTGCGACGGCTAGAGATCGCATCTGGAATGGGAAACCACTTCACACCGCAGTTGCGACACACAGTGCGTCTGGCAGTACAATCTTCAAGTGTCGAGAGCCGAGCACTGTTTGGTCTCGCGCGATGTCCTCGCCACGCCTAACAAAATCGCCGGATCCGTGTGGAAGTTGCGAATTGTGGGACGCATAAACGGAACCAGGGAGAGTCGGCACGCATCTGACCTGTGCATACTGTATATTCGCCTCCAACATGAAAACAAAGTCCACGCGATTCTTCAGCAACTTGCTTGGTGCGATGGTAGAGATGCTAATGAGGACTGGTACTACATTTTCAAGCGTGTTAGCTGCGTTCTCGTCTCCATCCCCCTCTACATAGTATTTCTACGGTGGTATGCCACCTCAGCCAGCCTATACAGGCTAGACACCAGGCTAAGTATCAGGCTAGGCACCAGGCTAGGTGTCAGGCTAGGTACCATAACACACAAGTCTAACAACCAGCCTACCAAACAGTTTTTTAGCCTGGTAGGTACCAGACTAATACTTTCAGTCAGCCGGTTGAAGGTTCGGCATTTAACTGTAATTGGCGCATTTATAGCTTTATAATTTAGGCTGAGAAGTATGTTTAAACAATCTAGTCATGGTTCTGAACAAGTGAAAGAAGTTACGAGGGCAACATACTCGTGTGCGTAATTTAACACTGTAAGTGATGTACCCAGTTGATAATTCGCTCAGCTCATTTCTTTTGCCCCTGATACATACCGTCTTTCCCAAAAGTAACCGAGCAGCGGTGGTTTGATTCTTAGCCGCGTAGCGAAGCACTTGGGGCAGCCCTTATAAGCTTTGAATCTGTGTGCAGTAAGGTGAACCCTTGTGTTCATGTTCGGACACCTTTCGGTCTTTAGGGGTGCCATAAAGGCTTTACTATAGTGTTGAGAAAAAAAAAACCTGTTGGTAGGTTAATTTTGGCAAAGGGCGTAAGTTCAAGAATAAATATGGCGTAGATTCACATATTCGAGTGTAGCAAGGCTAATGAGGAAAAATAATCTGCTGAATACAGCAGAAAAAAGTAAATAGCGGTATCTCTTCCATCGATCATCTGTTCGTCACTTAGAAGCAAGGCGACTGCGCAAGAAATGGATACTCCACACAGTCACCTTATCACAGTCTAGAAGCTCGTCTCAAGATTGAAAGATGGTGGTGAAATCTTCAAAAGACGGCAGAGTAGGATACAGGTGTCTGAAGTTCCCGACTGTCCTGAGCAAGTTTAATTCCCTTTCTTTTTACTCAGGTGCAAGATTGCAAGCCAAGACAGCGCCTTTTTTTTCACACCATGGTCGTTCTTTTCTGTTCGTTAATATTCCAACCTCGTTCAAAACTCTATACGGCAAGTCCTGCCACGTTTTCCTTCTTCTTTCAATGAAAGAGAGAAGCGTGTAGAGGTTGAATTGATTGACGTCATAGCTTCAGACACGTATGCATCGTCTATGTGCACTCATACATGGGTCGCTTCTCTATCATATCCTGTCCAGATGTCACCCTGGATCATAAAGTTATTAAGAAGACAGAGATGGGGTGCTATACACTAGGTGCAGATAACTCTCTGGAATTTGGCTCGTTTATCGCCTATATATGTTTTCTTGAGGCTCCCATGAGCACGAACATTGACGATGTCCTTGAAAACTGTGTAAGTAATCGCTCCTCCATTCAGTTTGCTCTTTGTTTTTAAGTACTCTGAACTTGCTGATTCAACAGAGTTCCTTGCTCCACTCAATGATTTATTTGTCTGTCGTCTCGCATTTTGTTCAGTGACCAGCGCAGCGTCAGTGAAGGCCATTACTGGCTGATTGAGAAAGGGTAATTGATACATGTTAGTTGTTATGGCCTAATCGGGCTCTGTGCATGCGTTGTGGAGCTTTGTCGAAGCTTGGGACAACGTTGCGGTAAGACACCGTCGCAGGCTGGTACACAGTCCATTATAGGAGTCACTCTATACGCTCTGACCTTAGTCTTCACATGACTTCAAACCGACTCCATGGTCCGCACGTTGCTAGGCTTGGGATAAAGTCTGGTCACGTTCCTTGCTACAACCAATAGCTCGAAGTTATCGACGTGTGGCTTTTCAAACAGCATAGGTAACTGGCCCAATATTGCAAACGTATTGGCAAACGTCGGTCCGACAGAGGACCAGGGTGGAACCATCCATTTCCAATATTGCGCCAATTATACCTTTGCTGCTTGGGTTCTTTCGCAACGCTCATCACTCTTGTCTACGGAGGCCACATGCAACACTACGCCAAGATGACATATGACGTCATAATTGCGCATGCGCCGAATCGGTCACGTTGGTAGCGAGTATGACGTGCAGTGAAGTTTTTCGAGCGGTTTGATTACCGCTTTGCCGGTCTGGTAAATTAAGTAGGTGTCACTTTGCCCTGCCTATAGGCATCATTCACGTTTTCGAGCGAGTCATGACCCAACCATCTTCAAAGATTCATTGCTCAGAGCGGCATCCGTATTCTGACCACTGCACCTTTAAGTGGTGGCCTTGGGGCTACTCACCTGGTGTCCTCTAAAGCTTGAACGCTGTAATAGCCGCTTCATTGCGTTGCTGCAGGAATTAGGCATCCACAAAAATACAGATTAGGCCATGTGCGGTGGCCAAACAATGAGGTGTGGTACTCGGAGTGTTCAGCCTTGCGTGTGTTCTGCTCTCTGTGGACATCGCACGGAGCCAAACATATGAGGAGGGAGTGCATAGATGCTGCTGGGGCATATATGCCAGATCATATATGCTTGAAGATATGATCAGATATGGTCAGATATAGGCTCAGATATGGTCACAAGATATCCTTAGATATGTCTTATATGCTTGTACATCGCGCTATTGGATTATCGCGTTGAATTCGTTGACGACTGTAATGGCGGCTTGCTTTATTGGATGGAATTTTGCATACCAAAACCGATACAGTGGAGTACGCGTGGGAAGTCCTAATGGAGTGCTTTGCATTGACATTCTGCCCCTGGGGACCTTAAACATGCACTGACATCTAATAGCACACAGACGTCTTTTGCATTTCGTCCTCATCAAAACGCACCCGCCTCTGCCGGGATTCGATCCCGAGACCTCCTCGCGCTCAGAAGCCGAACGCCGTGACAGCGGAGCCACTGCGGTCGGTATTTTTCTTATTCCTCAAAACCTATTCATACCAAACAGTTCCGGACAAAATACTTTTTGAACAGGAAAGAGTTTATGAACGCTTTTTTTTTCATGTATTGTAAAGGGTTCACCATAACAGTCAATTTATCCGCAGATCTCCCGCCGGCAGTTTTGCATTTGTTTGCTATTAACGTTCTTGCTGTCGTCAAAAGTATTCCCCATTGGTATTCTGTGGCAGTCTTAACTGCTCGATGCGAGTGATGGAAAACTTTGAAATCAAGATCTTGGTACACATCGAAAGAATGGACCATTACCTTCATTATTCCCATAACAGCATCTAGTTGAAAAACATGACAGAGCGTGCCCCAAAACACCACAGAAATTTTTGTCGTCATGTAGTACGACACGTTTTTCTGTAGCATTGCGTAGTTCTCTGTTGCTGAGACAGAACAGCCTTTGTCGTTAAGACAGGAGACTGCTTAATACTACAGAAAATCCAGTTGTTACTGCAACAATTTCTGTTGACAGGTCCCAAAATACTACAGGAAAATCTGTTGTGTTTTTCGACAGGGTACCTTACAATTTTTCAATATTCAAAATTTTTGGTCCAAGAATATTAGACATGATCGGCACAGGACTTACTTCATCGGCGATACTTCACTTTACCTTCACCGCCGCTCCTTGCATAACAAAGCAGCTGCGAAGGTAAATACCACCGCCTAATTTATGATGCAATTCTCCTCTGATGAAAACGTTAGAGGTGCCATTCTCCTCCTCCTCCAACATTTCCATTCCCTCTCTCTTTCTCATCTCAAACACGAAGAAAGAAAGCGGCGAGAGGTAAACACATACCATCCCACGCTATCATCCCATCATCCGAGCGCGCGGCGCACAGAGGCGCGAGAATAAGGAACGCTAATTGCGACTAGCCTCGCCCTCGCGCAGCCGCGCATAATCAATTAGCCTCATCGTATACGCAACCGCCATTACAACCGGCGGCGACGTGAGACGCTCGCGAACGCGCAGTCAAGGCCGCGAAACGAGACCCTCGCGTATCCGGTGCGAGTCCAAGCGTACGAGCAGCAAGTGCAAAGAGAAGGGCCCATTGTCACGGAACAACAAACACACGCAGTGATCGGGAAAGGCTTCAGGGCGAGCACTTAAGTCACTTAAGTCACGTGCACCAAGGCGAAAGCCTTTGTGCCATCCTGCTCAGCTCTCTGGAGCGCTTATGATTATTCGTTGCATGCATTTGTTTGGTGTTAAGCTCGTTATAACATATTATACACCATTATACACCATTGGTTATACACCATTGTGCACTTATTAATTCATTACCGATCTTGGCTATATCCGGTGTAAACTTTTCGTTATATCCGGATATCTACATTTTGATGCTAACGTATACAGCGCAAGAAGACAAATCGTTTGAGACCACTTCGAATGTCCTATGTCAATTAATTTGGTCGTAATGAACGTTAGAAGTTTCAAGAAGTCATGGTTTGGGGAACCAAAAGTCTTCGGTGCAAAGCCCTATGATAAGCTACGCTTTGATTCGACTAATAATCTTATTCTCCGTAACGCGCTGAATCGTTTGATACCACTCCGAACATTCTACGCCAATTAGGTGGTCCTCTAATCAGTGTACCAATGGTACCACCCGCTGGTCCCACTTTAATGACCTTGTGTTCATACTAACGCGACCTTGAGCAGTGCATTATGGCGAACAGCTTAGCCGAGGTGCTTCTTTAAGTGGCCGGAATGGTGTCATTGAGACGCGAAGTGATGCAAGGCCGCTGCACCGAGGTACGGGATGATCAAGAACCTTCAACATAGGCGCGCCTGTTAGCCGCTACTTGCTCTTGGGTGCTCAATGTTCGCACATTGGCGAGGCAAGTGTTTTGGACGCTGCCACGCAACACCCTTTCTTCCGCCTATTTAGCTATCCCTTTCTTATAGGCCTTTCCTGTGTGCTGAAAGACGCACTTACGAGCAAGCAATACAAAAGTCCGAAGTTAGCACTCAAAGCAGCTTTTTTTCCCCCAAAGTTTCATGAAAAACAGTTATAGTCGTGATTGTCTCGCACATACGAGGGGGTACCCAAAAGAACCCGGACTGATTTTTTGGATCGGCACAGCTTCTGCGGTACCGCGTTTTGCCGCTAGGAGAGCATAGAACGAACATTTCAGAGTCAGTAAGCCGAGTGCCGTCGCTGAAGGAGGTCAGACTAGTTTAGGCAGAGTTTTAGAGTGACGACTGTTTTGTGTGAGTGTCGTTTTTGCAATGGCTGATTTTCGTGAACAGCGTGCGCCGGTGAAATTCTGATTTTTTCTCGGAAAAAGTGGAACGGAAACTTGAAATATTCAGAAAGACGTTCAAGGACGATGCTATGGGGACAACTCAAGTGTTCCTGAATTAAATCCTGAATCAAAGCAACAGTCATGCCAAAGGAAAACTTCAAATTCACCTCGCCTCAAGAAAGCTCGTCAGGTGAAACCAAACCTCAAAACAATGCTGATTTGTTTTTACGACTTGAGAGGAGTCGTCCATTCAGAATTTGTTCCGCAGGGTCAGACAGTTAACCAGGCTTTCTGTTTGGATGTTTTGAAAAGATTGGGCAACAGTGTGCGGTGGAAGCGGCCAGATTTGTGGCAGACAGGTGACTGGTTTTTCCACCATGGCAATGCCCCTGCTCACACAGCCCTGTCTCTACGAAAAATTCGGACCAAAAATGGCATGACCTCTGTTCCTCAACCTTCATACTCACCCGACCTTGCCACGTGCTACTTTCTTCGTTTAGTAGAATGAAAAGACAGGTGAATGGAAAGCGTTTTGCTGATGTTGCTGAGGTGAAGAAAAAAACGACGGAGGCACTGTCAAGCACCACAAAAGATGAATTTAAACAATGTTTTGAAAAATGGAATGAAAGATTCGACAAGCGTATCATTGTAAGTGGAGAGTACTTTGAAGGATATTGAAGGTCTGTGCTGAAAATGTGAACAAGTAAGTTCAAACAAAAATAAGTCCGGTTTCTTTTGGGTACCCCCTCGTAAATTGCCAAAAAAATGATTAGGTCCCCATGGCAAAGCCGATCTAAGTCATATGATCTGGAACTGCCCGCAGTCCCTACCCGCGAATCACTTCATTGCCGACTCTGGAGGTCCCCTGGAGGTCTCTTGGACGTCCCCTTTGCAGCCTTTGGCTTTGGGACTTCCTCGTGTATTTAACAAATATGTGTATGTACTGTTTGTTCGTTTAAATAAACTGAAACCGACTCTAATCATTGGGAGGCTCTAATGCTCAGCCCCGACCCGGGGACACAGATCAAGCTCCTCCAGCTGGCTGAAGACGTCGCCGCTGCCCAAGGGATAGCGGCCGCCGTTTAAGCGGGGGGGGGGGGGGGGGGGGGGGGGGGGGGGGATTGTGCTAGTCGCCAATCTGGACATTCCTGCTTCGGAGTAGTAAAACAAACAACAGTTTAGAGAACCGTACGTAGCTGAAATCCCACCTTCATTTCAGAGCGCCATTTTCGACAACGTAAAAAAGCAGCAGCACAGGACTACATTTTTTCGCGGCATTCTTCAGGCCACTCTCGCTACAAGGCGTTCGCGCAGTGAAACAATACGCGCCCGTTATCTCTGAAAACCATATGCAGGTCACAGTTTCAGCGCCATTCACAGAGACCATTCAAGGGGTTTGGCGCACGCACTCGACGACTAAGCGAGAGGATTTCGCAACTGAGCACCTACCCAGTTGGTCTCCGGGAGCGATAACGTTCTTCGGCCGCCCCGGAACCGGCCGTCTTTGAATGCAGGCCTCTCAGGGCCTCGAGCTGTGTGACTAACTCTCACTTTGGCGACAGACACGCTCAGAAGGACATTCATCACATATACTCGCGTAAGGACCTGTTTTGCGTGGCGTTCACTTTGTTAAGTGGGGTACAAAAGGGGTCAGGCCAAACGTAAGACGGAGGGCGGAGGACAGTGCAGCATTGTAACCGCGAGGCATTGTGTGTTACCGCTCGTCTCTCTAAGAGTTTCGGTGAAAATGAGCTCGTTGGAAAGAATTCAGTAGTCTACGCGACTTAATGAATCTCAGTGGCTTAATAACTGTTGGATGCAGTGCATATAGCGCTACATTCGAAGCTTTAATATTTCAGATAAGCCACATAATGCATATCGGCCAAGTGTCTGCATCGCGTCATTATTACTGAGTCCATGTCATCTTTGTTTAGTTTTCAGCAAGAGAGACAGACGAAAGTAGAGGCAGGGAGATTATCCCTGGCTACCCAAAGATGGCTACCCTGCACAGGGGGACACTGAGTGCACATCGCCTTTGTTTAGTTTTCAGCAAGAGACAGACAGACAGAGCTGAGGGAGACAGATTATCTATGGCTACCCATGAATGGCTACCCTGCACAGAGAGAGGGAGGGATAAAAGGAGGGTACGAGAAATCAGAACGAAAGTTCAATTCAGTTCGCAGTGTGGAATTTGTCCAAGTCGTCCTACGGTCTGTAACAAAGTCTACAGTCTAGTGCTCAAACCTGCGTCTCTCGGAATGTGAGGAATGCCTTGATGGTTACAGGGGTCCTGACATTCCCAAGTGTGTGAGCTCTAAATCCTAAACCGTCTCCTACTAAGCACCCGTCGCAAGAACTGGAAGTCGTATCCGTGTACATCTGAAGCCCCTTTACCCTATTGTATCAGCAGCGCGAACACGACACAGGAAGAAAGAGAAGATAGTACAGATCGCTGAACAAGAAATGTACTTGAATAACCCCATCTGCCGGGCTAGTTGGTTGCGATCCATAACTAGCCCGGCAGATGGTGTTATTCAAGTACATTTCGTGTTCAGCGCTCTGTACTATATTCTCCTTCTTCTTCCTGTGTTGTGTTCGCGCTGCTGATACATATGGATCACAACCAACTAGCCCGGCAGATGGTGTTATTCTTGACCCTATTGTGCCCTTTAACAACGAACCGACAGATCTTGAGCCAGGACGCAGTCACGGGAATTGGCATGCTGAGTTGTCTAGTTACACAACCAGATCATCTTTTAGCCCATCGGCAGCCTTGGGTATATATCGGTGGAACTTCCGCTGGCGCCTACGACGAGCCTGGAGGCGTCCGCGCCAGCCTCGCCGGAAGCCATGGGCGGGAAGCCTCCGGCGAACCACTCTTCCACGCCTTCTCCGTGAGCCTTTTGTTTCAACCGCTGTTCCTTCGCTGCGACCGATTTTCACTGACCCTCGTCCGTCCCCCGCTCTTCCAGCGGCTGCTCGGTGGGTCGACCGTGTGAACGGCTGACTGAGATCGCTCGGATGACCTCGCTGCGTGGCTCGTGACCGCATACGCGCCGGGATGACCGCGACTAGATGTCTTCCGTGTTCTCCCTGTTATAAGCGACCGAGATAGTTATACTTATTCTGTTCTCCTTCGCGGATAAGTGGCGACGACTAGTGAGAGCGATCAACTGGAGTATATGAAACCGCGGTGGTGTTGCCGCTTAAAAGAAAAAAGAAAGAAAATGCAGACTAAACGGAGGTATTACCCTTCATTTTCTATAAAGTGCTTCTTTTAAAGCCTTCATAGCGCTAACCTCTATTAGGTGACATCCCATTGAACCCATAGCAATCATCGACCCCTTTTTTTTTCCTTCTCCAACATCTTCTTCTTCATCTTCTACTTATTCATCTTCCCAGCTGACCAGGTTAACACGGATCGCCTATCCATTCACTTACACGTAACCTACCTGCACGGTCATGCTTGTAGTGTGCGCTATACGGGGTGGTGTATTCAATGCGCACTACGCTGCGTGCTTCTATTTTATTCGCGTGACCTTGGACCTGTGTTGCTATCCGCGTATTCTGCGTATTCATTCAACCGAGGCTATCTTCGTCGCCCTCTGCTGCTTCTTTTTCTTCCAAGCACAACCCAGATAACATGGGCAACCTAACCTTCCACCTATAAGTGGTCATGTACTCAGTGTACTCTTTTTGACCTTGAACCAGGATTACTATCGAGCAGGCCTTTCTTTCGTTGACACAAAAGTGTCGTCATGATTTTCAGACACAGTATTGGGCGGCAGTAGTGCTTGCAAGACATAGGCTATATTTCGGCATTATAAAAAAACTGGCAGGATGGTTATGACGCGTGAGTAAGGCAAGCATTTTTGCGGTGGCGAATAGAATACAATTTATTCATCATCATCTGTCTTCCCTGGTAGAGTGCGCGCGAAGTAACACGCTCTCATTCGTGGCGTCAGTGTGTTCGGACCATTCAACGTGGCGCATCGCCATAACGTGTTGCAGGACATCTCACTAACGTCACTCGATGCTGACCAATCAGCATGGCGCGGTGTTACGCCAACATCGTACAACCGAGAATCGTGCCATTAACAGATGTCGCTGCAAAACAAAAATGGCTATGCGTCGTTTCCTCACTCACGTTTCATCACTCACGGTCAGATCAGTCCGCTCAATGATAAGCGGAAGTGATAGAAGGATCTTACCGCTCCAATCAGAGGGCGGTCCGGAGAGCGGTCGAGACTGCTCCTCTACACTGAGCCTCACGCCTCCTGCTCACTATCTAACGACCTCTCCTCTGCAGAAACTCGGGACCAAGTATAGCCAAGTACAACCGAGCTGTGGGCTATAATGAGACGCCTGTATAACGTGCGGAATGCTGCTTTTAAGGGGTAGGCGACATATTTGGGATACAAGTGCTGGGAACAACCGCCTCCTTATAAATAAACATAATGCTATTGATTCTTGAGGTGTGCGTGACAGCCGGCAGCACATCGCTAGTGTATCATTTCATTCTTGTTTTCGGCCTCACGCGGTACAGCGCACGGGAGAAGAAGTAGCTGAAATACGAAGCGCCTCCCGATTTATACACTTAAAAAAAAAAACATTCCGGGGGGAGCTTTTAGTGGAATGCGTATATTTCCAGCTGGATTAAGTGGTGCGACGGAGAACGTTGTGGGGCCATGTCTGTAAAGGCCAGCCGGCTAATTGCCAAAGCAGCGGTGACATTCAGCCGAGTACGTCTTTACCCACTGCTCTTAGATCACACGTCGATATCGCACAGTTGAAGGCCGCCTCCGCTTGACGGCAGAGGTTCCTTTCTTCGAACAGCATACAGAGTTGGTACCCTTTGATCGGTATATCGATGTTTGCTCCATCGCTCGGTCCTTCGTGTTACGCAATCCAATGCGGTGCGCGGGCCGCGATGTCAGAGAACCCTCGGTACAGCTTAGAGAAGGGCAGCGGGCTAATGGCATCCCTGCGATCGCCTATCGGGACCGTAGCGTCGGAGACGTCTTCAAGCCCGTTTTCCCGTCCAGCCGCTGAAGCCGCTACGTGGTAAGAGCCCTTATTCGGCTTTTCTGTTTTTTTTTTGCGCTCTTAAGCGGAGTGACCGGTTTCCAAGAGCCGGCCGTGGTTACGGGTGGGCAAATAACAAAAAGGCAAAGTCAGAAGGTCTTCATATCGCACCGCATTTGTTTTTTAATGCATGGGATTCGTTATGCGGTTACGTTTGAAAGTTCACTAGTCCGGTCAGCCGTTGTCGGGTCTCCTGGCCGCACTCATTTTGTCCGTCCGTCTATTCAGGTGCGCTTGTTCGGAGGTCAGTCTACCCCTGCTCGACGTATCTCTGGACCGTTAGCTGCGTTTAACTGGCGAACGTCGCTAGTACAACAAGCGCTCTAATATATGTGCTTCAGTGGGAGACCTCCTCATTAATGCAAGTCTGAACTCATCTGTTTTATAAATGACCGCCCTCGGCTTTACAAGCGTATATAATAACGTCGATGAATAGATGAGTGCTTCGTTGAGAGAAAGGATACTAAAAGGCAGTACTATCGCGCTCAATATGAGTTGCAACGCGCGGTCATCGACCGGAGCTCGTTCCGTGGTGTGCCTCCTCCAAACAGTCGCTCGGAATTCTGGGAGAAACTTTTTCCTGAGCGGGGGTGCTGTTGTTTCCTGGAACAGCAGTTTCCCCTAGAATTTCGAGCGACTGTTTGGAGGAGGCACACTACGGAACGAGCCCCTGTCGATGACCGCGCGTTGCAACTCATATTGAGCGCGATTGTACATACTGAGCAAAGGAATGACTACCCATGGATTATCGTGCAAGCTTTTTTTTTTAGCACACCCATGTACAACACTCTTCGGCCAAAATTTTGAATATTGGAAAATTGCAAGATACTCTTCTGGAAATATTGAAGGCAATAGTACATTCTTCGGATGAGTAGCAAAATGCTTCTTTTAAATTTTTTTCCGTCCCCCGCATCGAACAGTTAAGACTGCCGTGAAAAACCAATACGGGGAATGCTTTTGACGATAATTAATAGTTTTGACAGTGCTATATATGCGGGTACTATATTATATTACATTAGGACAGTACTATATTTCTAGTACAAAAAGGCGCTTGTCCTGTGGTTTCTTCTCTGTCCTTTGTTTGCTCACGCCCACAAATTTTCATCATGAACAACCTACAACTAGCCCAGCTTTCCATTCTGTTGAGAAATACTTTTCTCCAGAATTGTTCGGTATGATTTCGAACATTGGGCGACAACTCATAAAAGCGCGCGGACGAGATCAGAAAGTTTGCAAGGATGCCGTGGACGCAGCTGTTACCTACAGCCGGTTACGAAAGTCTCTGGACCACGTGTTCCTCAAACGAAGCCGATAGCTCTGCTATTAGCCGCCTGCTGGAGACCACACCTGTGGAAGTGAAAGTCAAAATTTTGTTCTGTTGTCTCCACAAGTGTGGTCTCCAGCCGCCGAATAATAGCAGAGCTATCGGCTTCGTTTGAGGAACACGTGGTCCACAGACTTTTGTCCCCGACTGTACAAGGACGGGATGTAACTTTAGCCTAGTTGGAGGAGCGTTCTGACGTAGTCAGGATTTCGACGATGGGGATTTCGAACAACATGCTGCCTAGAAGACATTGTCGTGTTCAAATGGAACAGTTCGAACGAGCCCGTCTGTCTCCGACGTAACGTCCCACCTATGCATAAGCATATACGCGGGTCAATCCGGTATGCTTTCCTACCGTTGTTGTTTTTCGCAATCCCTGCCGGCTCTTTAGCGCGCCGGGCACCGTGACTTCCCCGCGCCGCACGCTTTTCGCTGTGCCTTTTTTTTTTCTTCTACTCCTTCTCGTCCGAGCCAGTTGGGCCGCTTTTTTGTCTTAGCTCGTCCGAGAAAGGACGGAGTGCCTTATGCCTTCCTAATGGATCACGTTCGCCCGCCAGTGTCGTAACGGGATAGGCCGGCGAGAGCTCGGCGATGCCCTAATCCCCGAGAGAGTGCAGCAAAGGGGCGCGTGGCTTGGGTGGCCTAATGACCATCGCGGATAGGCCGTCCAGGGTGCTAAGTGGCCTCCACTCTCGGCCTGGGGTAAGCCGACAGCAAGGAGAGAAGATGGTGAAAGTGTTGCGCTCTTGACCAAGCATATTTTTCCTCCATTTCTTGCTGTCTCATTGTTTTTTTTTTAACGACGCCCACAGCGAGCTCTGTCCTTAATGCGGTGCTCTAATGCTTGTGTATTGTTATTTTTTTACACGCTGAATACTTAATATAAATAAAAAATATAGATTAAAAAACCAAGGTTACACATTCTCCGAGCTGCCAGCCATAGCGGGTATGCGAAGAGTCCAGCTGAACAAGAATTCAATGCGCAAACCACTGTCGGGTAAGAATGATGACCTTCCTGAAACCAAACAATAAAAATTTTCAGTCAGGAACCAAACCCTTGAGCATCTGGGACTATGGTAACTTGTGTGCTGAGATTTTAGTTGAAAAATAGTGGAGACCAATACTACGGGTTTGCGGGTTTATGGGGTTTAGCGTTCCAAAGCAACTCAGGCTATGAGGGACGAAGTAGTCAAGGGCTTCAGAAATATCGACCATCTGGGGCATCGCACAGTACGCGGCCCCGAATATTTCGCCTCCATCTAAATTCGACCGCAGCGGCCAGGATAGAACCCGCGTCTTTCGGGACAGCAGCCGAGCGCCATAACCACTGAGCTGCCGCGGTGGCTCTCGGTGGCTCCTGAATCATGACCTTCCTGAAATAAAACAATAAAAATTTTCAGTCAGCAATGCACCGTTTGAGCACCTGGAAATCTGGTAACTATGGTAGCCGAAAGAGGTCTCTGCCATATGACAGAATTCTGGCGGGACCAGTCGATGGTAAAATTGTAAATTGGTTTTTGATGAAAGAAAATGGCGCAGTATCTGTCTCACATATCTCGGCGGACACCTGAACCGCGCCGTAAGGGAAGGGAGGTAGGTAGGAGTGAAAGAAGAAAGAGAAAGAGGTGCCGTAGTGGAGGTCTCTGGAATAATTTCGACCAACTGGGGATCTTTAACGTGCACTGACATCGCACAGCACACGGGCGCCTCTTGCGTTTCGCCTCCATCGAAAGTGCTGGTTTAGAGTTTCTGTTGACGAGACACATTTGGGCGCTGAGAAGGCGGCGTGAGGCTTTCACTATAGCATCATTGGCTCTGTTCCCACGGATTCAAGTCTGGACTCCGGTACGAGTGTGGAGATCCTTCTTTTCCTGCTATAAGCGATGAGTGGGCTGCGCTTATTGCGAAACCTGCTAGGTAGATTCAGGGCAACGTCGCATCGCCATCTTTTTTTTTTTTTTCACAGCGACAGCTGTTAAGAGCATGATTCCCGGTTCGGCGACGTCAGGGTTGGCGTAACACCGCCGCACGCTGATTGGTCAACATTAAGTTACGTCATGCATGACGGCCTGCAAGCGATATGGCAATTCGCCCCGTTCAGTGGTCTGAACACAGTGACGTCACTCCCACTACACAAATGAAGACAAACTTAGCGAACGAACAATAATATACATCACCCATCGCTATAACCTCTCACTCACTGTCGTGTTGCCGAGTGGTAGCCAACCTAAGAGATATTTTAAGCTGTTTTATGTAAGCCTTTCACGTAATATGGCTCGAGTTTCAGCGTCAGCTGGAGAAGAGATAAAGTAAAGAGATAAAGACACGCTACTAAGGATGCCATTTTACATATGAAGGTCACCTGACAATGACGTCATTCCGCGCGAACGACGCCATCTTCATGGAACAAGGGTTAACAATTAACCTTATAAAAAAAAGATAACTCCGCGTAATTCATTCCGGCCTCTTCCAGGTTGCAAAACTAGCAGTCACACGTACTCCTATCCCCCCCCCCCCCCCCCTCCCAACCACACGCGCACAGACACACTCTTGATAACAAGTTCTCAGGCTTCGATTTATTCAAAACACATGACCCTGAAATGGCATTGTGAAGTGTGTTTCGTTTTCCAACCGGCGATGAAAGCCTTTAGCAGCGGAACTCGAGTTTTCAGCCACGACATACTATGACGCCATTTTCCTGAGAGATATTGCTTTCACTGCGCACACATAGCAGGTCTACTGCGCCGATATGCAGGAGACCCGGGATGCTCTGCATACGCGCTCGGCTGCAGGCGGCTCCAAGGTTAGTTTCGCGTACGATGCGTGACTCACGCGACTAATGCCTTCCGCACTACATACATAATAAGCGACGCTAGGCAATCATCCTCTCAACGCTTGCGCACCTTGTGCGATCTCCCTTGATCTGACTGCCGCGAGAGTTAAGTGTGTGAACGTGGGGCGCCTGCCCTTGCTGTTGGCGCGGATCGCAGGTCGCCACTGCGCTCAAGGTTAGGCGCGCCCAATGCGTACTACGCTCTGGTGCCAGAAAAACACGCATACGCCTGAGCCTAATAAACGACAGGATATCGTCGATGAGTAAGAGCACCGAGAACAGAGACGCGCGGAGGTCATGGGTTATCCTGAGCTCTTTGATTATGCACATCTTTTGAATCTCCCCATATGGTCCATGTACTGATATGTGGCCAGTCATGGGCAGTATCGAAGATACATGTATCTTCGATACTATCTTTCGATACATTTTGTGTATCGGTATTAGGTATCGCGTGCTGAAAACTAGAGTATCGGAGTATCGGTATCGAAAATACATTTTTAGTGTATCGTGTATTTTACGATACCCGATACAAAAAAAAACCTGTAAAAGCGCTCGCTCAGGCGGTAGTACAAGACGGGCGGCAGCACCTTCGCTGCTTTTTAGCTAACTCCCAAGCTACCACTTCTGGATCAGCGTTTCTCGGAGTTAGGAATGGATTCACCGGCAGGTTTGACCATCTTTTGAAGATGAATCCGAGTGCAGAAGAGGCAACAGTTGCTGCTGTTCTACACCCCTTTTTCAAGTTGCGGTGGTTGCCAGCAGAAATGGAAGACTTCCGCCGTCATGCTCAGACGCTTACAGAAGAAGCTGTTGTCGACTATGTCAGCACAACACAAGCCGCGCATTCTTCCGCACGCGAGGCAGTGGGATCTCTGGCGCCAGCAGCATAAAATGCGTCAGCTGACGCATTCTTTTCATTTGAAGAGACAAGCGGTATAACCAGCCGTAGCTCTCAGAAGACGTTAGTGAAGCTTCAGTTTCTCAATTATTTACAAGATCCTCGAGTTGATGTGGCTATGCTTCATTCTTATCCACTGATAAGAGGCGCCTTCGTCAAGTATAATACTGCGACGTGCTCGTCTGCTCCTGTAGAGAGGCCTTTTTCATTTGCCTCCCTTATAGCGCGCCCACATCGCGGGGCTCTTTCGGACCGGCGGTTCGAGCAAATGTTGTTACTTAAGACCTTCAAGTAAACGTAACGAATACCTTTAGCCTAATAAAAACGTTCAGCCATTTTACTTGTTGTTTTAATTCCAGCTTTTCAAGAATAGTTTCAGCTTCAGAAGTTTGTTATCGCAGTACTGGCAAACTAACTGTTCGGTTCCCAAGCGCACGGAGCTTGCATCATTTAGTTTGATAAAAGGCACAGGCCATCGGGTAAGTACTCTATAGTATCGAACAGAAAACAGAAAACGTTTCAGGTTTATTCATATAGCCAAGTGCTCACAGACTGGTTCGTATGAGGAACTTTGGGTTAAATGATTTTTCGCTAGGCTGCTTACGGAAGCGATCACTTCAACATATACCAGGTGTCCCAGCTAAATGTAACCAAACTTTTAAAAAAGGCGAAGTGTCCTAGTCATGCAGTGAAACCAACTCAGGGTTGTTCATAGTCGCGTGGCCTAGTCTTGAGTATTTTTTTCGCTCTTCAAAGTTAATCAATTAGTTAATTAGCTACATTTTTAATTATTAACTTCAGGAAGAAAGTGTCAATGCAAAAGTTTTAGATCACCTCGAAAAACCGCTAGTAGTGCTGTTTCCGTCAAGTTACGATTTACGTAGCTTCATTTGTTGGCCTTAAAAGAAAGTTGTCACGTGACCAGCTGCTCGCTCACTTCTCTGCCCCAATGTGCACCCAAAGTCTCATCGAGGAGAGGACTTCAGAAAAAATGGATTTTATTCTTTAAGGCCCATCGTGGGACGTTGAAGTGGCACAGTTGCCATGTGGAAGCTTTTTTCTTATTGTGCGGGTTATGGTTAAAGGGCGGTAAAAAAACTACTTTACGTAAATATTACATTGCTGCAAATGTCTCAGTAAGCTGTTTCTCGAAGCGATCTACAACTTTTCCATTGACACTTTGTTCCTACAACTTTTCCATTGACACTTTGTTCCTGAAGTCAATAAATAAAAAGTTAGCTAAATAAGCTTAACTAATTAGTCAACCTTGAAGAATGAAAAAATACTGCGGACTAGGTCACGCGACTCTAAACAACCCTCATTTGGTTTCAGACGGCTAGGACACCCCGTGTTTTTTAAAAGCTTGGTTACATTTAGCTGGGACACCTGGTATATGGATTTAGTCCAAATTAAAGTTCTAACAAGGCCAAGTGCGCAGACAGCGGAGCTTCAACAGATCCATGCGGTCGGATTCATTTATAAGTCCTTTCAGGAAAAGTGCTCCACAGAAATACACTAAAGGTTACAGAAACCACGCGTACATTTCCTAAGTTCTGCAATTATATTACCGGAATTATTAGACAGTGATTTCAGTTATGTAAACTTTGTTAGTCGTAATATAACCTGTTATTAACCTATTTGATATCTTAGTGATGTATCGAAGTATCGCCGATACAGTATCGAGTATCTGTATCGAGAATTGATTTCGGTTCTGTATCTTGTATCTGTATCGGAGATACAATTTTCAAAGGTATCGAGTATCGTATCGAAGATACTATTTTGAAGTATCTTGCCCAGCCCTGTATGTGGCGTTCTGATTGGGCCAAAAGTCGACGGTTGGCAGATTGCCGCGACATCTGTGGGCAGTGAAATGAACTTCAGCTTGATCATGGACATCTTTTGAAGCTCCCTATAGGGCCCATGTATTGAAATCCTTTGTTCTGATCGAGCAAAAACTCGGCAGTTGACAGATTGTCGCGACACCTGTGCGCAGTATAATGAACTTCAGGACTTCTGAAGTTAAAAGGATACTGAGCACTAATTGAAGTTGGTGTTTATCGGTAGATTACCGCATTCTAACAGCAAATACACCAATTTTACTGAAAACAAATTTTTTACAAGCTCGAAAACGCCCCACAAAAATGGAATACAGGTCTCACCACCACCACCAGCCACTTTTGCAGTACACTACTCAGCGTGGACATGAATTTTTCCGCGCTGATCTCAGAGTCTAGGTTACTCCGCCATTAACTTCAAAACTGTGATCATGGAGCACTTTTCGGTGTAGGCGTCACCAGTTTGAATCGACTGGTGGGAAGATTATTGAATGCAATTTTTTCAGAAACTGAAACGTCTTTTGCTTCCGTACAAACACCAACGTAGCAAGAAAAAGTCGTAAAATGTGTTTTCTATTTCGATCAAGAATTGGATGGACTTTTCCTTGGTGACCTTTTTATGACCACAAAGAGGTTGAATTTTATTTGCCGCCCCTAGCTGGCCCCTCCGTATGCATACTTATGCGAAATGGCCACAGGTAAAAGTCACGTTTCGGAGCATACCTTTGCAACATATATGAGCAGAGAGCTCTGGTCGTTATACGGCCCACATGAAACTGGAAGAACTTGTACCCAGGGGGACAGGGCCAGGTTAAGTATGGCTGTCGTCGTATATTTGCGTTTGATGGGTGCAAACACGTCTACCTACGGAAGCCTACGTATACAGGCCGCTACCTCAATTTTATGTCTTGTCATCCGGCCGGCCACAAGACGTCAGTGGTATCATCTTTAATAACACGTGCCTTACGCATCTGCTCAGATGACAACTCATTAAAGAACGAACTGAAAACGGTCCACCGTGAGCTCACTTGCAATGGCTATCCTAGTCGCTTTATTGCAAAATTGAAAAGCGGATATTGAAGCTGGAAACACAGACCGACAAGACGTGGGCACTATCGCGCGTATTTTCAAAATACGACCTGCGCATTGCCCACATCCCGACCAGCAAGCTCCGTAACCAGCTCGTGTACGTGAAAGATAGACTGCAGATTGAAGACTATCCAGGCGTCATATACCAGATACTATGTGCTGACTGCCCCCAGGTGTACATTGGTGAGACGGGAAAGTTCACAAGACGGCTCAGTGAACACAAACGTGACGTAAGAAATAATAATCACGCGACTAACGCCATTGCACAGCATGTGCAAGAACATGGTCACGCGATTGACTGGGACCACGCCACTGTCGTCGCGAAGGAAAGAAACGTGTCATCTCGGCGGCTGCTGGAATCTCTCACCATCCAATCGACACCAGCTACCATGAACCGGATGCAAGGAAATATGCCACCAATCTACGCACGCTCGTTACGTCACGTGTTGCGTATATAAGTTGCGGCGCTTCCTGTCCCGCTCAGTGATCAAGGAACCCGTACGAGGTTCCGAAACGTCCAAAATTTCTTGACTTGGTCAGTGACCCTATTCTTTTTCCTTCAAACACGTGTGGCAAGTTTTCTGTTTTGTGCTTGCCATTTAAACCATTCTGAAAAACGGGCTATGCTGTATACATGCAAGAAAAGGAACTCCTCAGACTTCAAGCCCCTTTAAAAGTGTGTCTAAAGAAAAGTAACTAGGAGGTTTGGCTAAGAAAACTAATGAAAATATGGTGGGAACTGAATGAACACGACGTACGGCGTGGATGATAACAAAAGCAAAAATGAGGCGGCTTTCACTAAATGGAAAGGTGAAACCGACACAGCCCTCTACAGAAAGGAAGTTAAGGACCAATCAGTGCTTTCTTTGTAGAGGCTGCGCTGGGCAGGGGTGTGTACAGGCGCGGCCGGTTGATGTAAACCTAGATATTTACTCAGGACTGAACTAGAACGCACTGTTACAGGCTTACTGAATGGAGGCAGCCGATATTCCCCCAGATGCTGAGAGCAGAATAAATAAAAAAAGCTCTACCAGATCGCCTGCATGAACATAAAACGCGACGCAGTGCGTGATAGCTTACGTTTAAAGGTAGAGGTAGACCTCGATCAACCGGCTGGGTCACTAACTGACCAAATTGAAACCCTCGTCTACATTCTTGGTACCATTTGCGGGCGTGATATCAGCATCTAAAACTCACAAAGGGGATTTTTCGACTTCGACCTTAGTTAGCGGCTTCCCTCTTGCCATACAGCCGACGCCGTACAGTGGGCACGAACTGTTGAGGGCGAAGATCTACATGATTATGCCAGTCTTTGCATTAATTTCCCTTCTCTCCTCTTTTCCATGCGTGACTCATTGCAGCCTTCAATACTCGGCACGTCCGGGATCAAGCAGAGCTCTGCACAGTTCCACTAGTTAACCCACCCGTTCAAACAAAGCCGACGCCCCGCATTGCGCACGAACCGTTAGGAGCGAACACCGATGTGATTATGCCAACTACTCGTTTAGTTCCCCGCTCGTTCTTTAGCCGTGTGTGACTCATCATGGCCATACGGACACGAACAGAAATAGCCTGAACGCTAGCCGCACCGTTGAGCTAGTTAACAGCTTACCCTTCGAGCAAAGCAGATACCCTACATTCCGCACGACCTGTTGAGAGGGAACCGCCATGTGGTTAAGCCCATCCCGTCGTTAACAACGGTTGAGTTATCACAGTGGTATGCACATGGTACATCCAGGAACAACCAGAACGCTAGCTCCACAGTTCAGCTAGTTGCCAGCCCACCCCCTCAAATAAAGCCGATTGCCTGCATTGCGCACGACCTCTTAAGAGGGAACAGCGATATGGTTAAGCCCCTCCTCCTCTCTAACAAAGAATGACTCTTGACAGCACTATGCCCGTGGCAGGTCCAGGACAACCAGAACGCTAGCCGCGCAGTTCAGGTAGTTACCAGCCTACCCTTCGAACAAGGCCGATGCCCTCCATTGCGCAAGACCTGTTAAGAGGGAACAGCGATGTGGTTAAGCCCCTCCTCCTCTCTAACAAAGAATGACTCTTGACAGCACTATGCCCGTGGCAGGTCCAGGAACAACCAGAACGCTAGCCGCGCAGGTCAGCTAGTTACCAGCCTACCCTTCGAACAAAGCCGATGCCCTGCATTAAGCACCACTTGTTAAGAGGGAACAGCGATATGGTTAAGCCCCACCCCCTCTTTAGTATGAGTCATCACAGTAGTATGCGCATGGTACGTCCAGGAACAAGCAGAACGCTAGCCGTGCAGTTGAGCTAGTTACCAGCTTACCCTTCGAACAAACCCGATTCACTACATTGCGCACGACCTGTTAAGAGGGGGGAACAGGATAAGCCCCAACCCCTCTTTAACAACGGATGACTCATAACAACAGTATGAACGTGGCAGGTCCTGGAACAACCAGAACGCTAGCCGCACAGTTCCGCGAAGCCTCTGTACTCGCTCCGGAATCGCTCATCCATAATCGAAACGGGCCGATGGTCGGCGAAGGGGCGCGGAATGCAGTCCGCAATGTGTCGACGCCGCAACGGGCACTTCGCGTCGTCGTCGCTCGTTTCACGAACGAGGGGGGAAATCCAGCCGGTGCGAACCACGGCGGCGTGCCGCCTTCGTGTATGTAATATGCGCGGCCGAGTTGCTCTGGTGCGCGAACGGTGACCTCGCGACGCGAGCCAGACCGGAGGCCTTCGATGGCTTCCCACCGAGCGTCTTGCTGTTCTTATTGTTATTTTTTATCCGGTGCCGGCCGCACTGTGACGCCAGATTGAAACGCGTCCACGCGCAATCGCTCAAAGACTACGAGCCACGCGCCAAGTGGTAATCCAGTGTGTCGACGTTGCCGTTGGAACCGATGGACGAGCAAAGAGAAGCTTTAACACATAACAAGTGTTGTTATGTGTGTGCGTGCTGTGTTGGATTGGGTTTTACGGCAAGTAAATTGCTAAGGGACCATGGTCAATGCATCTAGCGCCTGTGTTGTCGTCTTCTACCCTGTTGTCCCTGTTTTTTTGCGCTACTACTATGTCCTCTCAATCCAAACACCTACTAGCCCAGCTTTCTGCCTTAAAAGTCTGTTTCCAGACACAGGCCTGTCAAAATTTTTTCAATCTGGTCCTGCGATTGTAAGAAATAATGAACAGTATACACCTTCTATGTTGAGAAAATGTTGGCTAGCCGAGTGTCTGGGTCGATTTCTTCGTCACGACCGTTAATGAACAAGTACAGAGCATTAATACTAGACTTGGATTCCTTTCGGATTCGTGTTCAATTCGTTTCGGGAGCTTTCTGGTATTTATCATTTTTCCTTAGCTGTAGGACTGTTTTCTTTTTTTTGAGTAACTGCGCTGCGGCAACATTCCATACCATACTGGAAAGCTTGCACTTTCGACTGCTGGCCGAAAAACATATATATATATTACTGAAGTACACCGCAGCAATGAACCTGGAGACACCCCATTCTCGGAAATGAGCTTTCTGTAGCCTATGTGCCCTTGAGTATGGGAGAGAAGTATTGGGGATTTTTTTTTTTCTTTGGGTGGGGGGGGGGGGGGGGGCAGTGTTCGAGTGACTTTACAAGAAAAATTATCGAGTGTCCCGCTGCGGCGTAGGCTGCTAACATTTCTTTTTTTACGCAGCTAAGATCAAAGCAAGCAAGACGTTAACAGAAATTTTCCAAACAGGGCTCGAATTAGTTAATTTATTCGCTCAAACCGCAGGGTTTGAAATCTGGAGACCATGTATACATAGTCTAAAGGGTGCCTGCCTGCCAAGTTCTCGTGGGTCTCCTTCGAAAGCAGGTCAAAGCTGATGATCGAGTAGAATAGAGGAAGTAGGGTTCCACCACAAAGCGACCCGGAACTCGAACCTCCCACTATTAAACACTGCCCTCTGCCATTTGAACCATGCAGTCATGAGCACCAACTGCGGCTTGGAGCAGCAAACGCTATATTGTTACACCATACATTGCGTGTGGAAGGATTAGGACAGTCTCCGGACCTCCCTGTAAGAAAGATCAGCACAATGGTAATGAGCACTCAGTTGGACGGGCACAACGAATTCTGACCCCAGGTGCAAACCTTAAACATTTCACGCCTGACTAGCGACGGTGGAACAGGCCACACAACATTTCTTTTATACTCTCTCCAACCTAAGTCACCACTGTAAGCTTCCTACTCACTTTCCCAATAACGCTATTCGCACCCATCCTTTACTTTTCGCTAACAATTTTTATAAACTGATATTGATAGTCGAGCACATGAATACCCCTGGGGCGTGAAGAAATGAGTGTATATGAAAAGTAACTACATAAGGAAATAAACGCTTTTGTGCCGTGGACAAATGCAAAAAACTAAACAAAAAATAGAGCACCTGGCGGTGCTGCCAACACCATCACCTCTTCTCCGAATACATCCTGTTAGAAATGAGGTTGTCTGTTCATGAATAGAAAGACGGAAGTTGTGGGTGGTTAGCAAACTAGACCTCATTCAAATCACCGTGCCTATCTTCCATGGTGCCAAGTATGTGCACTTCGCCATGGCACCCTTCCAGTACCCCGCGTAGCCAGAACAATGGGCTCATCTGTGTCGGCACCGATTACTGAGGCGTCCCGCACCCACAGCACAAAAACCTGAACATCAGGCTGCAGTAACGTAACCAGTGGGCAATCTGCTAGGTCTTAGCGGCTCCGGTTTTGCAGGCTATCCATCGCTCATGGCGCTTCGCGGAATCGAACACCGTTTGGCCGCCTGTCTAAACTGGCTGGATAACTGCCCACGTGACCGTGGCTGGCTGCAGAGAATTGCGAAGCGTTCTCGTATCCTCCAACTGTTACCGTAAACATTCGACGAACCACCTGCGCACTTGGTCTAGGAGTGCGGCTGAAGGACTTTGAGCAATAAGCGCCAAGTTTAATGTTTTAAAGAGATTACGGATTCCAAGTGGAACGCTGAATACGCGATTTATTTTACTCGCGTGCTTCGCAAGGGCGTAAAGGAACAATGCGGCTGTAAATTAGTTGTACATGTTTTAAACGATATTCTAAGTGAAAAAAATTCATTGTCCAGAAACCTCCAACATACATTTAAGAAAAGAGAGATCATAGTCGTAAAATTGGAGAGAAATAGCTTGTCGAACATCGGTGCTTCAGTGATCTTCCTTTCTAAGCACAATAAGCGAATGGAACAGCATTATGAACGAAATAGTCACTTAAAAGAATGACTTTTCAACTGCTCTTAGAGCACATCTACGAACCGTAAATGGCTGGTAGTTAAACAATTTGCGTCATGTTTCATTTGGCCAATGTTTTTGCATGGCTTTTTGCATGCGTTGTTAGATGCAACTCCTATCATCATCATCACCATGAGCCTGACTACGCCCACTGCAGGGCAAAGGCCACTCCCATGTCTCTCCAATAACCCTGTCCTTTGCCAGCTGCGGCCACCGTATCACCGCAGACTCCACCAACGCTCCTATAATGCGGCAACTTTTAACACATTTACATTTTTTTTATTTTGCATGTTTTCGTGTGTCTCTGTATACATATGAGGCTGTTTCTTGCTGCAGTGCTTCCTTGCTACATTGACTGTGTTTGTATGTGTAACAGTGCTTTTAAGTCTCACTTTACATTTGTCACCCCTACACCAATTCCCAACGGGAGATTTGTACGTATTCCAATAAATAAATAAATAAAATCGAAAGCAGATGTGTCGTGCAACAGGAACCAAGGAACTGTTTTTCTTCTATTTTTCCTTTAAATTCTTCCTACCTAGAGAAAGCATAAGCCTAATATCGTGATCGCGCATGCGCTAAGCTCTGCACGCAAGCGCGGCCATGTACCTCTCAGCACTAAGTTTTCCTGTCCTGAACACACGTGAAGCAGTTGCCGCTTTACACGTGAAGCGGTTGCCGTGTTTGTTCGATCTCGCGCAAAAACGAATCAATAATAACTAGAATGCTCTCTGTTATCCAGGACTGCTTGTACCACCCGTAAGTATCACATTGAGCGGTTGCTTTCAAGATAAGCCGGCATCCGAGGCCTGAATAGCAAAGACCACTAACAACGCGATATTGCGCACCAATTTACATACACGAATAGCACTGATATGCGAAGCGTATTCTGAATAATGCATTTATATAGGTATTCGCAGATTCACTCGGGGACCCCTGTGCATCGGCTTTCGTTTTCGTCCAGACAGAGAACCTATAGAATGATGTACAAAATATAAAATTAAAGAGCAGTCTTTTTTCTGACTCCTTTCCTCAATTATTACGTTTCGCCCTTTATCACTGATAAGGGCTGCTTGTGACGGCAGGGCTGGTTGCTAATGAGCAGTATCTTGGTCCAGAATCACAGACGGGGCCGACCACGTGCTAATAAGCAAAATAAATCAATATATAAAATAATTGTTACGAAATACGCTACCTGGTACGAATGAGCCCGAACTACACTTGTTATTCACTTTTCATCAGCGTACGCAGGTTTCATAAACCAACTACTGAGACCAGCAAGTTTCAACTCCGCTGAAATGAGGTCGCTGCAATGACCGAACTTGTTTGATGCTGTCACATACCAAACTCCAAGCAGGACAAGTTTTACATTTCGGAGCTCTAATGCCTGCAAAATTTGGAGATCTCTTCGCTTCATCTAGTTTCAGCTTCAGCGCATTGAAAAATATGTTCAAGTTGCTCGTCATGCGTGCACGATAGAATCAGAACCGCCTTCTCATGCCAGCTGCAAAACGCCCCATATTGGCTGCGTCTCCAAATACGAGACTGTGATAGTACCGAAACTCGGTGATTGGTTGACTGTCGTGCCACTCGTGACATTTCGATTTGTTGGTCACGACCGCTTCAAATCCTGCAGGGGAACGGAAGGGAAACTTTATTCCATTGGGGATCGATGAAGACCAGATGGGGTTGAGGGAAGGAACATTAACTATATTCTATCATTTTGCTCTTTGAACTTCTACACCTGCCATTTATGTAATTTTGCTCTTCTTCACTCTATTGTCTGTGCTCTGTACTACTACTCGGTATTCTTTATTCAACTACCTTGCGCTGCTGTACATTTTCTGCTCTGTAGCGAGCTGTTCGCACTTCGTACTACTTCATTCGAATGTACTCTTTGCTCTTCTAGGTGCACTGTTCACGCACGAAACCGCTTTGCAGGCTTTACAATCTTCGCGCATTGTAACGGTCACCCCGCAGTTAGCCTTATGAATATGCTGTACGCCCAGTGATGCAAGGCAGCTAAAACAAGCCAAAAAAAATTGGTCAAACGATTAGGGAATGGAATATGTTACCTGCAAATGTTGTGAATATGCTGTACGCCCAGTGATGCAAGGCAGCTAAAACAAGCCCAAAAAAATTGGTCAAACGATTAGGGAATGGAATATGTTACCTGCAAATGTTGTTAGCTCTGAATCTCTGAGTAGTTTTCTTTCTCACCTGTCATAACTGTTTATTTGAATTTTTGAGTAAAGCATTGCTTTTACTTTTTCGAAGAAATATTTTTTCACACTGTGCTTTATTTTGTGTTTAATACTGCGTTTTGCATTTTGAAACTGTCTCCCATGATTATCCCTTTTACAATGTTATTTTAGTTGTGTGAACCTTCTTTGTGAATTATTTTTTTGTGTGACCTACCTAAAAAAAACGAAAACAAGCATGTACCCATTCCTGCAAAAGCCTCGAAAGAGGCTAGCAGTATGTTCCAAATAATAAATAATAGTTTGCACGGATAGCACCACGTGCCGCATGACGCTGAACCGTCAAAATCACCGCAGGAACTAGGAATGTTCGGTGCATCCCATTAATTTCTTATTGCCATCGGAAATAGTTGGGGTGAGCGCCGGAAGCATTTTGTAGGTCGCATTTTGCAGCGCGGAAAAATGGTCGGCCATGCTAATCACTAAGTTTGCGCAGAATCTCTCGGAACTATTCAGTTTTCTAAAAAATCACAAGTTTAAAATATCGAAGCTGAACTGCGCAGAGTTCGCTAAAGGTGGGCCAGAGCTGATGCTGTAGTTGTTGAAAGTGCAAGAAAGCTGGGCATGACTGGGATGCAGCATGACAGGAAATCTGGGCTTTTCTGGGATGCAGCATGGAGTGATGCAGGTACGCGAGCTTTTATACGCGAGCTTTGACATCTTCCGTTTTACTGGGCATACTGAAATCAGCTGTATACGTAGCTAGTAGTAGTAGCGTGATTTTTCTAGGCGGAGCTATTAGAGGTAGTTTCGGGAACTTTATTACGCTGATGGAGGCATACTTTTAGATTTCTTGGAGCTAACACAATCCTGTTTTTCACGAACACGTTTACTAAAGCCTCACAATTTAGCGTCCACCAAATGGGCTGAAAAAAAAACTATGGCAAATTAGAACTTCATATTTCTGCACTCCACTTCAGAGCATGTTCGCAATGAGTTGATTCTATGAACTTGAGGCGACGTTGTCTACATGTGAGCTGTTCTTGCGCTCTCCAGAGCCAACCACGCGTTCCAGATATCTGTCTCTTCGGGCTTGTAGCTTCCACTCAACTGAATAAGATCCCAGACGGAGTACACAAGTGCTTAAAAATGAATAAAGAAAGTGTAAACGTACATACTGACTAGGTCCAAAATGCCACTGTCTTTAAGGTACACGCTCTTTCATGACGCATGGTTCGCCTCCCTACCCATCGCTCAAGCCACTGTACGGCCTCGAACGTCAAACGGGTATCGATTCAAGTCGCCTTCTGAAGAACGCGCTAGACCCGAGGCTTCTTGGGCACATACTTCTGTGTAGGCGGTTCGAGGATCGGCCTGCCTAGCTCTTCACCAACAACTTCTGTGCCTTACGTTTTCTCCAAGAACATTTATCACGCGTCGCCACAAACCAGTGAAAAATGCGCGCCTTCTCCGAACACGCATGCATCAAGAGCCAGAAAGGCGAAGTGCATTGAGAACGCGAAGCGTCTGCATTCATCTCGGATGTCCGCTATGCAGATCGCAGGAGTAAGAACGAGTAACGGCAAACAAATCGATTTTCAAAGCCTCCGCATCTTTTAGGCCTCTTTACCCGTGGAGCCTGATGCGAAGCAAAGAGATGCTTCAAGATCAATGTGTCTACCGGTCGGTGTTTGTCTAAGAAAAAGCGGGTCATTGATAACGAGCTTGAAAGCATTCTTTTTCTTTGCTTTCATTCCATTCATTTCTTCTTCTACAGCATCAGCCGAAGTCGGGGGACCGGTTGGTCATGCATAACTAAACAGATTGCAACGTTAAAAATACTGTAAAGAAGCATGACGAATGAAAGCCCCGACGTACAACGAGGACCGAGACGGGGTCTCCTGTGTCCTCAGTGGGCTTTTGCATGTATGCAAGATGCCGACGAAAAACGACTTCCTATGGGACGAGTACCGATCGACTCCTACAGGGGCAGCGCGTAGGGCTTTGCGGCTGGCCACAAGCCACGTGCACGAAGCTCTGTGAGATTTTTTACTTTTATTTTTCCTGTGCCGCTTTTCTTTTTTGAAATTCTGAACAGCGGAGAATACGCAAGCATGCGAAAAGCGGATATAAGGCGAGGAGATGTTCCCGATAAGCGCTACCCCGCGGACTCTCGACATGTCAAGGCCGCGGCCGGCTCGGACGACTTAAGCGATCAAGGGAAGCCAGGAGTCACGTAGAGATTGCGCCAGCTAGCTGGCCACGGCTGTAAAGAACGTGAAACTTTGCGGACAGGCTTGCTGGTGTAGAGAGTGGACGTTTTACTCGCCGGGTGCAACGGAGGGGGACGGAGAAATGGAAACACAAGTAGCGAACGAATTTCGAACGCGGAAGTTGAGAGATTAATAGCGGTGCGAAGCTGGGGATTATGCGTCCAGGTGTCGTTGGCGGGCTCTCCTCATTTACGGTAAAGACTCGGCGCCGTAAGGCCCGGTGCCCCGGACGGTGGTCTGTCATTCCTTCCAGTGCCAGGTGGAAGAGTGTCGATAGAGAGAAGGAACTATATGCGTAAGCGTACCCTCTCCCGTTCTGGCGATAAGGCTGCTCTTATTCAGTTTCCCTAGTTTCTCCTTACGGGGTAGCAGGTCTTCTGTATGCACTTGTTGCCCACAGCTTCTTGGCTCCAGTCTTGGTGCACTCCATAAACTGTGTGGATGTCTAGAGGAAACAAGCGCCAAGCACTAGCCATAAATTTTCGACGGGTTCCTATAAATCTCTTCGCCCACCATATAACGGTGGTATAGCATAGCCACAACTCTGTCCAAAAGGAAGTTTTATAGCTTCGCACGCATTTGCGTAGTATCCTTGAAGGTGTACTACAATGTTCAATGCGCTTGTTTATTGAAGGCACACCGGCTGGTCCGAATATTGGTTGCAGCCTTAACGAGTGAACCTCGGTTTAAACTCGCTTGCTCTTACACGTCGTCGCGTTGACACGGATTAACACTACATGCTCCAGGAAGGTCAACTGGAGCCAAGATGGCGGCAGCATATGTTGTCGACTTAGTCGAGAGTTTATAGTTGGCACGCTGCGATGAAGTGTTCTGGGGGCTTTTACTTTTAAGGTGACACCAAAATGTCGACCGCGAAAGCTTGTTCTGAAAACTTGTTATATGTCCTTCTGAGCCTTGCTCACGTGTTACGTAGTTGGTATGCTGCATTCATATTGCGTTTGTATTTTCGTATGCAGTTTTTTCTCCATACGACTAGCTGGTGACGTGCGTGGAATCAGCCACCGCTTCTGATCAATTACATAATTACTGTATTATGACATCATTAGCAGGCCGAACAATCGCAAGGCTAACCCATCACCAGCTCAACTCTACTAAGCTACATCAAGTCCCACCAGTTTTAATGCGATATAAAAGCCTCATCGGGAAAAAATTGTGTCGTCGGTCCTAAACATTTCCACATTGGCTGAAGGGATGTGCCGTAACAGACCGGACGGGAAGTCACCAGACCAGAGTACCAAAATGCACGATCCGATGGTTGCCGATCGAGACTGCACGAAAAAAAAATATTCATAGTTGTTGGAAATGAGCACGAAAACTACTGCGAAAAATCTGCTGTGACGTAACTGATCGAATCAGCTTACTAGCAACAATGAGACTGCACTCTATTTCGTTGACTCAATGTCGTCACGTTATGCATCCACTACGAATACGTCGCAATTAAGTATACCGTTGATGCTTGGTTTAACAAGGCTTAATCGCGATGACAAATCGTCTTTTCACTTTTGATATTGCAAAAATCGCATGCCCTACGGATCACTTTGTTCATGACATCAACTCCTTTTCTTTTTCTCTTTTCAGCGGGCGACCCTGAAAACAAAGATGGCGGCGAACTCGGTACTCGCCGCCTTCCTTTTGGCGGCGCTGGCGTCGTGGCCTTTGTGCCTTTCGCAACCAGTGCCTGGCGGTAAGAGAACGAAACATTTCCTGACACTTCCTCGCTTATGTTTACGGTTGCTGCGATAACCTTATCATTCTGAGCTATGAAAAACGCGTACAATCACACAATAGGAGAGAATAGGAGCAGGTAAATGTTGCGCGGTGGACTACCCGCAACTGAAATAGTCACTTTTGGTTTTGATTCGTACTATTCGTTTATTATAAAAAAAAATGAAAAGCGGTTAAAAGGAAAAGAAAGGCGCAGTAACTGCCTCACTATCAATGCATGCCTAAACCACGCAATGAGGGAACGTAGGAAAGTAGAAGAGAAAAAAGAAATGGAGGCAGAGGTGCTCTAGTGGAGGGCTCCGGGTTAATTTTGACCACCAGGGGTTCTTTAGGTGCACTGACATCGCGCAGTACACGGGGCTCTTAATTTCGAATTTTGCTTCAATGGAAATCCTACCATCCGGTATTCGATCGCGCAGACAATTTCGAGTAAGGACAAAAAGAAAGGGCAGGTACTAGAAAGCTTACGACAGATTATGCAGGCCCCAGCAGAGGAGGAAGTTATGGCGAACAACCAAAACAAAGCGCACGAAACCAAGGCGGTTAAGAAGATGCAAAAAAAATGGGAGAAAAAGAACCACTGCGTGAACACAGTGCTGGAATGAGCGAAATCTGGAAGGAAACTCCCTATGACAAATCAAGAGGCAGTGCCTTTCAAGTTAAGGCTACATCAGGTTGTCTTAGGACTAGCCAATGTAGAAAGGATTATGAACGGTGGCTCAGTGGTTACGGCGCTCGGCTGCTGATCCGAAAGACGCGGGTTAGATCCCGGCCGCGGCGGAAGGAAGGGAAAACTTTATTTTCACTAATGCTTTTTCCTGCGGTTTGGGGGCATCTTCAGGGACGTCTTGGTTCTATCCCTAGGAGCCTTCTCTGCCGAAGTCGTCCGCCTCTAATCAATGGTCGGTTGCCCTCAGTCCAGGGCTCCGCTGGCCACTGCCGCCCGTTGAGCTCGCTGTACCAGACGTTGTCGGTATTCACAGCGGTCGCTGGACAGCAGAGTCTCCCATTGCTCCGCACTCGGGTTTTGTATTTTGGCGACCCCGTCTATGTTTTGACAGGCCCATGTGATGTGATATAGAGTAGGTTTTTTGTCGCACCAGGGACATTTGTCTGCGTATATCGTAGGGTGCATTTTGTTTAGTATTTGTAGGTTTGGGAAAGAGCCTGTTTGTAATTGTCTCCAAGTGACAGCTTCCTCTCTGCTGCGTTATTTGTGCAGTAGGGGATATCGCATTCTTCTGCCTCTATAGTTTTGTACCATGGCCGAGTATTCCCTGGGTGCTGGCGCGAGCCCGCGGCCGCGGCGGCCGAATCTCGATGAGGGCGAAATTCTAGTGGCCCGTGTGCTGTGCGATTTCAGTGCACGTTAAAGAGCCCCATGTGGTCGAAATAATTCCGAAGACCTCCACTACGGCGTCCCTCATAGCCTGAGTTGCTTTGGGACGTTCAACCACAATAAACCAATAAACCATACCGGCATTTGCATAGCATGCGGGAGCACTGCAGAAAACAGTAAACATGTTCTGATAGACGCTGAAGGTATAGATACGTCAAGATATCAAAGAGGACAGGCTGGTAGTGAAAGAGAAGTTAACACATAAGCAGCACAGAAGAGCAATAGCTGATGAAGTAAAAGCAGAATAGAAGAATTGTACGAATCGTCACAAAAATTAAATTCATATAGCTTAGAAGATAGAAAATAGCTTCGAATGGGTGCAAAATATAAACAGAATGGGATTCAATCCAAGAAAAGGAAGAAGTGCAAAGTTATTAAAGCAGCCACTTTAATTTACAAAGATGGAACCTGCCACCGCCCCGATTCAAAGAGGAAGCCAGTAGTATCTGTCTATCTGTTGAAAAGTATACTGTGAGCTCAGTAAGATATGTGTCCGGGGTCATGGAGGAAGGATAGAAAGGAAGTTTTCCTTCCTCCATGGTCTGGGATAGATGGTAACTCATCCTGGACATGAGCATCTCGGAGTGTACATAACCGCCACCACCGTAATGCGAACAAAAAGACAGAAGTAAAAAAGGACAAGCATGATGCGCTCTGCTGGTGTGCACTACGAGTTGCGTGCTTATGCCATACATTGATATAATTTCACATATGGAGCGGATTTAGCCCCGCTCAGTACTTCACTTGTGATCATCTAGCTTGTTCCGTAAGAACAAAAAACCGCCCTCACTTTCAAGGCATCCTGTCGAACGCTAACTCCGGCGAAAATCTTCCCGTGCACATTACTTACGTAGAAAGAAAACAATTTGAACACGAGGAGTGAAGAATCCCTCAGTCTAGCCAAAGCTTCGACAAGCGCGCGTGCCTCCATCAGGGAAGTGGCGAATCATTTCCTAATGGACTAATGATTCCTTACGGCTCCGTATTCAATTTATGCTATCATGCATACGAATCTCAGCGGCTGCCTGGGATACGTAGAACTAGCGCGCGCGCGCACACACACGCGCGCACACACACACACACACACACACACACACACACACACACACACACACACACACACACACACACACACACACACACACACACACACACACACACACACACACACACACACACACACACACACACACGCACACGCACACGCACACGCACACGCACAAAATTGGATCAACCGAGCAGGCCAGAGACACCTTACCACCAAACCATGCCCCATGCTCCTCTAGTATTCGATTTTCCCGAGAGATGACGCCACCAATCCACGCTCATCCCAAGACTCGCTATGTCAGCGGGACTCGCAAAGGGCGCTGTTTTCCATTTAACCAAGCACTGCCACATTGCAGCATTGCAGAGCTCAAAACGCGATCTCATCATTTCACTGGGAACAAATAAATGGCCTAGAGGAAAAAAAATTATGCAGGAGAACAGTATAAACGCGCAGGTTGCGGCATATGGAATGCTACCGTCAAGTGTAAAGCCTACTACACATAGGCATTATATGTACCTTTAAAGGAGCAAATAATTTAGGCAGAACAAATCGAAAAAGGCAGATACATCTTGTTGGACGGGAGCATGTAATTTTGTTAAATTATGCGGCCTCCTCGAATACCTTACTGCGCGGCACACAGGTGCGACGTCGAAATCTCACATTAATGACCCCCTGCTGCGAAGCATAAAGACTGAAGGAAGTGCATCTGCATTCTGTACTTTCGGCAAATTCAGTACGTTCGCGTAATATTTCTTGTCAATGTAGCGCTTTGGTGTTTAGTGGTATACTCTCTTAAAATATTAAGCATGTAGCGACGCATTGCCAATTCTGCAAGAGAACTTCCGATGACCATCAGGTACCTGAAGGCTGTAATAAATTAGCTGAAGAGCGAGGTAGTCTTCGTCAGCCAATTCTAAGCCATGGTAACAAGCCAATTGAATGCATCGAGGGAAAGGAGGCATTAAATGTATGACCCTACTCCTATATTTTTTCTTACTTCCTGAGCTTTCCAGGAATTGAAATTAATTTTTTCACTAAATTAGTCGCGACCCCCATCGACCCGGGTCTTTTTGGCATCCGGGAAACGTAGAGAAGCGGCTTCAGGCGTTGAATATTCGTTTGAGCAATTTAATCCATGAATTATGTTCTGTCATTGCAGTCTACACTCAAGGGGCGGAAGGGTTGGCTGCGTGTGAAATCAAATTCACTAACGTGTCATTGTGTAAGCGGGCAGCCATGCATCAAGAAGCGTTCTCCATGCTTCGAAACAGGGCGGGGGGATTGGGGGGATGCGAACTCAGTGGAGCATCTTCATAAGACTGCTCTGATGATGAACGGCCACCGGTCATCTCTGAGACTGCAGCGGGCTGAAAAGAATTAAGCCATGCTAGGACATGATGTCGGTAGCTGACATTAAGATTCAGGACGCGCATTACAGCAACGAAAACGTGTTGTAAAGACAGCGGGGGAACCTTACGTGAATGTTTTAAGAAGAGACTCCAAGTGGAAATGGCTCGGCCTGGGCTGAACCGGCGCCAACCTCTGACCTCAGCGTTCCCGAGTCATGCTTCCACTGCCAGCGCTACCACATTTCAACCCAGCCGTAAAGCATGGGATTGCTCCGGTGTTGAGTCGTGCCAAGATTTCAATGCGCATTAGGTAACGTAATGATGTTCACATTAATTCTCTAACATTTCAAGCCACACACGCACTCCCGCATACGTGTTCTCACACGAATTATTGCGCATTCGGATCCTGCTGAGAATAGTTGTAACGTTCTCGCCGTTCAACTCATTTGTGGAACTCAATGATAGATGGCGCCAATTTACGTCCTAGGCAGCGACATTTAGAAGAGGTGCCGGCGTAAGCCAGAAAGCTCAGCAGGGGCTCAGCCGTTGCAATTCGAAGAATAATGGGTCTTAATCCTTCTGCTTGGCTCCCGTTCGCAATGGGTTGAAGGCCAGCACATCCCAGCTATGCCAGGCGATGCTTAGTTGCGTCGATAATATTAAGACACATAGTAATAAGAAGCAGGCTGGAAGGCATTCTAGTCGAACTGAATGAAGCTCCCGGAAGCAATTCATCGGTGCCGGACCACGAAGGTTATTTTAAAAGCTTGTTGTAGGAATTAGTGAATGGAATACAAATCGACTTCCTTCAATGCGGCTTAGGTGGACTGTGCAAAATCGTCCCGAACCGTTCGAAGTTAGATTCAGAAAGAGGGGGCGTGTAGGCATTCGAGATCAGCAGTGATTTTATTATTTCATGAAAGCTTTCATGAGATGCTCATGAAACCTTTCATGGAAGACTCATGAAAGACTGCTTGTTCAATTCCCTTCATGCCTTGATGAAATGCTTTCGTGCTGACCTACAAAGGCTTTCTTTAGTCGGAACAACAGGGGTGATGGCTGCATGCTACCGCGGTCATCGGTAAATAACATGCAAATTATCTTCCAAGGCCGGTATTCGGTGTAAATCCGATTAGGCATTCTTTCTGTGCGCAAGAAAGAAAGCATGCTGTGAATCATAACCGTAGCCTCAAATGACCGCGATTGCTGGTCGTGTTAACTGCTCACCGACGACCCTACATATACGTCCATGCCTGGTGCACGTGGCATGTTGGCAAGCCCTCGTTGACGAGCTAGTTAGCGAATTCTGATTGTTTCTCGCTCTCGCATTTGCTTCATGGTGCTTTACCTTTTTTAGAATAAAGGAGGACTTCATAAAGATCTTGTCTCTTGTCGATCTTTGTTTTTGCACCCACAGCGTACGTATTGACCTCCCATTTGGTGAATGCAGGTGTGTGCGACAAGAGCCTCCTGCCCACCCGCAGCGTGGTGTGCTACGTGAGGCCCGATGACCCGCACTTCGACCTGTCCCAACTGGACCCCTGCCTCTGCACGCACGTCGTCTACGGGACACTGCAGATTCAGGGGGACCTGTCGGTGGGACCTTTCGACCACGGTGAGCCTCTTTCCTCCGACCGATTGGTTTCTGCGCAAAGGAGATTTCTCGGTAATTTAGGAATGCTTGCTACAAATGTTTGCTTGCTGAGAAGCTAGCTTATAATTGCTTGCTAGAAATGCAAGCAATATTAACTTTAACTACCCTGTTACCCCAGACACGTATCGACAAGGCTTAATTCAATATCACAGGTAGAAAGTATGAAACACAGTACCACTCGAAATAAAATGGCTACCAAGTTCCGGTTCTCTATTAAGCGGTTCTACTTTTTGAAGATTTAGGGTTGTGTTTGCCGATCTTTATATGCCGGAACCTGAGGGTTGACCTCCATTTTATAGCTGACTGAGCATGTGTAACTGAGCTTTATGTATATTCTGTTGCCGAGATAACGAATGTGTACAGTGGGCCTATACTAGCTTCGACTGTTGTCCCAGCAGATTTTGCAAGCGTTTTAGTATTCTACTTGAAAGATGATAAAGAAAGGAAGAAAGCAAGAAAGCAAATTTGGCTCTTTCTACGGCATGCATGATTTGAGCGCGCGCTTACAATAAAAAAAAAGATTCACAGGGGCACCTAATTACTTTAAGTGTTTGCAGTGCCACAACGTTAGAAACTGTTGATGCCTTTACAGGGAGTGGCGTGAATTCTGATCTGGTGACGTTGGTTATTTCCAACCGATGGGAATTATCCACTCTGGTGAAGTCACTTCACTCAAGCCAATGAGAATTATCCCTCTGTTGGCGTTACGGCCCTACTGCCAATGGGGAGATATGCCCGGCGTCATATCTTTTCCCCCATGAGGCGTTGAATGCTGCCGCATCGAAACGATAGTCTACCTGTAAAATAAGAAGGACGAAGGGAAAAAACTAACGTTTTGTGTGAAAATAAATAATGAATTGATGAAAACAACAAAGGTGATTGTTTAACAAGACTGATTGGTCTGCTGATTAAAACGATCGTGCACCTGTAAAATAAGGGAAAGCTACTTTAACTTATTGACAGCCTATTTTTATGCCACACGTCAGGTCTTCCAATAAAAAAAACAATCGCTGCGACAACATACAATGAATTGATGAAGACTACAGAAGGTAGAAATTAACAAGACTGATCGGTGGGCTAATTGTTTCAGTATACTATTACGATACAAGGATGATTCTTCTACAATACGAAAGACCGGGTAAATAAGATCACGACAGGCAGTCCTCACTGTGTTTTATTTGTGTTTGGATGTGCACAATAAAAAATCCACGCTGACGTGTTTCCACATTACAATTAGCAATGACATTACTGGCGCGCTAGAAACGGCAATGGTCTTTATCCGATAAGGCGAACAAATATGAGCTGAATGAAATCTTAAGAATTGAAAACTGTTGTGAGCCGACCAGTATTCCAACGTTATACTTGTGGACTTATTGTCCCGTCACAGAATTACCCTTTCATTTGCATGTGTATCGTCACTAAGGCGTGTGTTTCCCGGGATTTATATTCGAATGGAACCTATAACTGCGTAATGCAGCTGCACCTGAGGCCTTTTTTAGAGGCGAAGATGCTTTCACTGTGGCTTCGCTGTTCCATGACCCACATATCCTGTGGACTGCGCCAGCAATACATTAAGTAATTGGCTTCAAGGGGCATTAATGGGCTTTTAATACGTAATTCTGTATATATGGCATACCTTCGCTCCTCATTGTCCTTCTCACCTGCTGTCCCTTATCCCCCTCACCTTAGTGCAGGGTAGCGAGATGTAGCAATGGCTGCCTTTCTTCTAACTTATTTATCTATGTCAACCCCGCTCTCACCTCCAGCTGACCTTGGCAGTTTGCAGTGCATTTGGGAGAGTACGTTCATTACTGCTTACTCACTGCGCAGGCAACCTGACGGCCCTGGGCGTGCTCCGCCAGAGGAACCCTCAGCTGGTGCCAATGGTGGAGCTGCGTGGCCTGGACCACGTGGAGCAGGTGCCCAACGAGGAGCAGCTGGTGCAGCTGGCGCAGCAGGTGTCCCACGCCGTGGCTCCCACCAAGCCCAGGGGTCTGGACGTGGACTACCAGCTGCACGGCGTCGACTACCAGGTGGCCATGGAGCAGAGACCCGTCCTGGGCCAGTTCCTGCACGTGAGTCACACGCTTCCCCACACGAATTAGGCCGAAACCTCGGTCGGTTAATGCAACCTGAGAACATACTGCATTTATTTTATTTATTTGAATTTCCTGCTGCGCCGTGACAGCATAATTGCAGGGGGGATGCATACGTACATACATGTCAAACAAACAACATGGGCTACACAGTCAGTAATACATTGCAATAAAGAAGAAAATGAAAAAAAAAGTAGTGGCATCAACTGTGTGTACACATATCTGGTTTACTGGTGGCACCAATGCAAAAGAGATAAAAGGCGATAAAGTATAAGTGAGCATTCACGCACGCCGCACGCTCGACAACAGTGCTCGAAAAGCATTCTCAGATAGACAATCAACAACAGCATGAGGCAGCTTATTCCATTTATTGGTGGTATGCGGAAATAAAGAGTGCTTGAAAGCATCAGTACGACATTGTGTCTCGCGTATTTTCCATATTCATGATCGCACCTTTTCGATGTAAAATAGGGTGGCAGCAAATATGTTTTAGGGTTTATGGCAGTTTTATTAAAATCAATGTGGTAGTGAAAACCTAGTTTAATCTGTAATCGGCGCTCCTTAAGGGAGTTCCACTCCAAATCCTGTTTAATGCAGCTACTACGAACATCAGAACTATAGCATTTAGTAATAAACCGCGCTGCATGATTCTGAACTCGCTCCAGAATAGCACAACGTGTTCCGGTCTGAGGGTCCCATACAGCACAGGCATACTCGATGACTGATCTGATGTTAGTAAAATATAAAGGCTCCTTAACCTTTGTTCAAATGAGCATCAGCTCTTTCGAACAGCGGCGCTAGGGCACTTTGAAGTGCTGAGCCCAAGTACATTGTAGTAGAGCGCAATGTGTAGTATTGTGTAATGTAACGTGTAAGTAATGTGTGGGTGTGTAGTAGCGTAATATGAGCGTGTAGTAAACCACAGCGCAGAAAGCTTCAAAGAGATTGCCCAGCACGCAGACTCAGTGTTATATGTGCCATAAAGTGGTATTTTCAGTCAACAGTAGGTGCCGCATACCTCGTTCTCACGATTGAAAGCAATTGTGATTTAAAGGAGAACAAATCAATGCCAAGTTGGACAGTCTTCACCTAATTACCGATCAAATGCAGCCTGCATGGTTGAAATTTTAAGCAACATGCTACACCACCTCCACGTGATTATATTCAGGCGAAACGCTGCTAAGACGATTTCAGCCTGGTAAATGGCCAGCGTGAGAGTCTATAGGGTTCGACTGCCTTATCGTCAGAGAAGTGCACTGTTCTACTTGGGCCAAGCTATGTTCAGGCAAAGTACGATGAAGGCAACCTGCCGGTTAAGCAGGAAAGAATTTTTCTTAATTCGCGTGAATTGTCATTTCGGTGCGCTAACACAAGGTGTTTCGAACCAACGGCTAGTCCGTTTCATCGTGGGTAGCATCTCTGTATGTTTGCATGTATTTGCGGCTTGAAACCACCCCTTAAAATTTTTTAGAGTCTATGGAGTGTCTATAGACTTGTCTATAAAGTCCATAGTCTGTCTACCCTGCTGAAAAAAAGTTCTATGATGCAATAACCTCATAGATCATTCATCATAGAATATCATACAATCTGTATGATATATATCTGTATGATATATAGACAAATCCTGAAAAAAAGTCTATAGGCAATAAAAATGTCATAGACAGTCTATAGACAATCTATAGATTTATGGCCATACACTTTTAGTAGACTTTTGTCTATGGACACTCTATAGACTATGAATAGACAAAAAGCAATATCTATAGAAAGTCAATAGAGTCTATAAGATGTCTATAGACCTTCTATGGGCCATATTTATAAGGGACGAATTTGTAGAACTCGTGCCACTCAGTCTGCGCCGCAAAAGATTCCATCTGGCGGGCGTCTGAAGAAAGAGTAACGCTCGAACGGCAGCGCGACGCGCAGGCCTTCGGCCCTAGTCTGTTGGCGCCATTTCAAGTCCTGGCATTGCCGTCTCCGCGTCCTCGCTTGACGCCAGCCGCTGCGTGTGGCTCGCTCAGTTACACTGGTGCGGTTCCCCTCTTGCAGCACTTCCGGCAAGAGACGCCCATCCGACACCCGGTCGTGACGGTCACTGTGGCCAAGGAGCCCCACCTCGTGAACCACGCCTACGATTTCAGGACACTGGTCAGGTCCGTTACTCCTCCTCCTCCTCCTCCTCCTCGCACCCTACCTCTTTCAATGCTTCTCTAATCTGTCACTGTTCTTTTCTGCCTTTCTGCTCCGCCGCTGTTACGAATGCATGTGGAATTCTGCTTCATAGGTGCTCTCTCTTTTAAGGCGAAATCCTTTAATGGCTCATACTGTTGTCCGTTAACAAAGCGTGTCACACGCGTTTAACTCTGGAACTAAAGAAGATAGAATAAAACGAATGGTTGCCTCGGATAGAGGAGGAAAAAATGAACCCAGGAGCCAAGCTTGATGACTGTATATTAATTAGTCAATTAATTATGGGCGAAAATGCCGAAATAGCGTCGAAATAGCGCGGACCTCAATATAGCTACGGGAACGGTGGGACGTCACATCCACCGGAAGTCATGACATTGTGAAAATTGTCACAGAATGGTCGGAAAAACGCCGGACTTGTGCCAAATTAGATGGGAAAAATGTGTAATCAAGCGTAATTAACACTTAAGATCCCCGAAAGATGTATAATTTGGGTATCGATGTAGCCACGGGAACGGTGTGACGTCACATCCACCGGAAGTCGTCACGGCATATTGTCCTCGGCTTTCGCCTCTCAACACATTATTTGCCAAAGGGCCCTCGCATTTTTTTTTATGCCAAGCATACTAAAATAGCCCAACCCAGCTCCTCGAGCGCGGCGGTGTCGTTACCATTGACCTTTCGTCGTGACCAAGGATGACCACGTGGTGCGTGACGTCACAGCAGATGAGAAACTGGGGCCCAGCTCGCGCCGTCGCGACCAAGGAGGACCACGTGATGCGTGACGTAACGACATAGGAGAAACGGGGCCCCAGCTCGCGCCGTCGCGCGAGGCGTCGCGACCAATGTGTTTCCTGCTTCTGCCGCTAGGTGCGCTGTAGTGAACACGTGATGCTGGAGCGGCGGTATACAAGGGGGTGCGCCTGCCTCTGCTAGGCGTACACGGGATAGAGATGCCTCCTGGAGACAGGGCTGCTCGTTGGAATGAGAAGCAAAAGTTGCGGCGTGCTACAGAGACTGATGAAGAGCGTGAAGAACGTCTAGCCAAGCGGCGTGCTCGATATGCAACTCGGCGACAATATGCTTCGCATCTGACTAGGCTTAACCTAAGCTCAGCCTCAGCCATTTTTTTGCTACGCCAGTACAAAGTCGCAGATAACTGAACAGGATGTTGCGGACAGATACATGAGCAGTGAAAAAATGTTTCGAGGAAAAAATTTCTCTTTTTACCAATGAAATCTGACAAACGACATCGTTCCGACAGGAGGACTAGGAACCTGCAACTTGTTTTATTCGCTTCGCTTCTTCTTTAAAGTATTATTAGGCTCGCTTTCGTTCTTGAGTTGGTCGTATTGGCCCTGGATTAAAGCACTTCTCCCGTTTATCCCGTTGCCTCTGCAGGAACGCTGACTACGTGAACGTTCCAGCCTTCATGTTCCACGACGGTCAGCCCGAGTACGCGTCCCACCCTGCGCCTCTGCACGGAGATCGAGGAGCCATGGACAACACGGTATGGATGCGGCTACATCAGTCACTGGAACCTTTTAACCATGCATCGAACTGCTATAAGTGCAGTGTTCTTGCTAGTTGCATCGCGCAGTGTATCAAATTACAACTGGCCTATAGCCGGATACAACTCAAGAGTGAAGTGGATTTTCCCCGTCAAAGAACTCCCCTTCCAGACAATGGCGTCGACCGATTCTCGTAAATGTGCTACTGTGACAATGCAGGGAGCGGCGTGACAATGGAAACGGAGGACTATCCCTGACTATAGAGGGAGGCGACTAGCCCCTTTCATCTGCAACACCATGCATTGTCACGCTAGCAGGGTCATTAGAATCAGCCGAGGCCATTGGCTGGAAGGGCGTCCTTTGAGGGGGAAAAGCCGCGGGGAAAAGCTTGAGCTGTATTTGACTATAGTACACCGAACGGACTGCTTTATAGCTTGAGGTCAGAGGCAGTAATAATAATAGCCCTTGTGTGCATGACAGGGAACGGCCGATCCAGCAAGGGTAGGCCGGCTTTTCATGAAGGTGGAAGCTTGCCGTATTCTTTCATAAAGAGCTCACCAGCTCACAGGAGATGTGCACCCCTACCATAGAGTAACATAAAAGTAAAGAGCGGACACTCGGGCCCTTTCGCGGCCGAGTTCGGCGGTTCCCCGTTTCCGCCAGATGGCACTGAACGTGCAAATAAAAAAAAAGAAAAAGAGTATGGTCTTGGCATGTCTTGGCTTCCTTCTGCGGAGTGACTGATGCGCTCATTGTCACCCTGACAGAATGCACGTAGTAGGTTCACTGCCGCTTGCCAAGCGCACGCGATGCGTGGCATAACGCCTTTGCGGCTTGTGGGTGACGTGTTCGCCGCGGCGTCCAGGCAAGCGATCAAAGCCAAACGCTTTTGACGAGCGTTGCACGTCGAAACCTGGATAATCGTTGCGTGCTCCGTAATCGTCACGCTGGTGGCCGGCTGCTCAGCTGGGCAATGTGACACCGCCTCCTCCGCGAGAGTGGAGAACGCACAAAACGCAATGAAAGTAGAGCCTCTAAGATTCCTGTTATAGCCTATCATCTCTGAGGCCAGTGCGTTTCCCCGGGTCCGCTAGGTGCGCTGTGCACAAAAGTCGGCCGCTGGGGCCTACGGGAGTGTCCGCTCTTTACTTCTATATTACTCTATGCCCCTACATACAATTCGCACATTTATTCAAATTAGCAAGGCCGTTTTAACGAACCCTCAGAGAAACGAAAAGATGGTAGGCGTCTCATTTGCTTTTAGTTCTAGTTTCCAATAACTTTCCAAGCGGAGAGAAGCGGTCATTCACCTTTCAACACATACTGCATCGTTATAGCAACGCTAAACGTAACACTGCATGCCGTTTCTACTCGGAGATAATTAAATTTAACCACGATTTGATTAAGAGTTACAATCAAATCCCATAAAAAATACAGAAAAGGGGCAACTGCATGACGAGCAAGCACACTACTGCAAATAAGCAGCATGTTCGTTCTTTAACTCCTTTCGTTATTTTATTCATAAAACAAAAAGACAGAAAACAATCGAAAAAAGTAACAGTAGTTCAGGAGTTAAAGCCTGAACGAGCCCAAAATTAAATATTTCACTTTAAACAATTTTTTCCCTTCGAACTACACAAAATGGGAACTCCCACACGAGTGCAACTAACAATCTGCCTTTCAAGAACACTTTAGACCAGTGTGACGAAAAACTTGCTGTGGACTTGCCCGGCTACAGCTTCCGTGAGACGACGCTTCCTAAAGAAGGAGTACTTGAAGCTGGGCTTGTTGGTGCATATTCGTGAAAAGCCTAAAGAAGGTAGGCCTGCGATGGGACGCTGCAGGCGACTATCGCAAGTGGACTCATGATAATCGCTTTATCGTGAACTTTTGCCACTTTTTAGGCGAGGCTTGTTTACACTCCTTCTTATAACTTCCTTTCCCTTTTACATTATACCTAATGGCAAACATCTCGAATAATAAAAAAGAACACTTCAGATGCTGCAGGTCATCTGATTGTTAATGCGTTTATACCTCGTGTTTTTTGTGTCCCCTCTTGCCACAAGCCCGGCAAGAGGCTTGTGGCAAGGTCGAAGAAATCAACGCTAAAATGTGATGTCAGTTCCTGTCAGGGAAAAGTGGATGTCATCATGCCTCGGTGTAACGATTCAGCCGTTCACGTTCAACCTTTCTGCGACGCAGGACTCCCTGGTGAACCTGGTGCTGGCGATGGGTGTTCCGCGGCAGAAGGTGGTGGTGGGTGTGCCCATGTTCGGCATGACCTACCGCCTGGCCGACCCCAACGTGGCGACCGTCGGCGCTCCGCTCTACCACGGACACGACGACTCCTACCAGTTCAACCACCCGCAGGTGTGTTCATCATCACCAGCCTGACTACACCCACTGCAGGGCAGAGGTTTCTCCCATGTCTCTCCAATTAACCCTGTCTTTCGTCAGTTGCGGCCACTGTATCCCCGCAAACTTCTTAATCTCATACGCCCACCTAACTTTCTGCCGCCTCCTGCTACGCTTGCTTTCTCTTGGAATCCACTGCGTTACCCTTAATGACCAGCGGTTATCTTGCCTTCGCATTACATGCCCTGCCCAAGCCCATTTCTTCCTCTTGATTTCGACTAGGATGTCATTAATCCGCGTTTGTTCCATCACCCACTCCGCCCGTTTCCGATCTCTTAACGTTACACCTATCATTTTTCTTTCCAATGTTCGCTGCGTTTCCCTTAACTTAAGCTGAACCCTCTTTGTTAGCCTCCACGTTTCTGCCCCATAGGTGAGTACCGGTAAGATAAAGCTGTTGTATAGGTATGTTAGGCACGCTTAATTTGACAATTGTACTGAGAACGCGCTATGCGCTTGAGCCCGTTAGTGACTGTTCAGTATACGCATGTAGCCCGACTAGAGCAGAAAAAGATTCTGTTCACTTACTGCGGCATTCCACAAGCATCGTCCGGTAAAACAGCTTGGACACCAAGTTACTGCACCGTCTTTGCCACAAGTAATCGAGCAGCCGCGACGGCAGCGGGCTCTAAGCCGAGTGGCAGCGCTATCTCCGGCGATGACCACTGCTTCCTGGCTGCAAGTGTAAACTGGCTGACGTAGCATCCGCCTTGGACGTAGTCCCGCGCGCTCGCCCTCTTTGCTTGGAAGATAAGCAGTAAGCAGGCAGTGGGCCTCTTCGATCTAACGCGCTCGGGCAGCCCGCTCGCTGCCAGAAAGTTCGCCTCTGACAGGAAATCGCATCACGGTCACATGGGCTTGCGGCCACCGGAACCAGTCGGTCGGCAATCACGGCGGCAAGCAATACGCGGATCACGGAGGGCAGATGATCTCCGTAGCCCCGTATCTTTGCGTTCGGCTGAGTCTCATTGCTGCGCACGCGTACGGCAGAAATAGGCTGCTTGGGACCGAAAACAACGACCTGAAGTTATTGAGGACTGCCGCGCAGACTGCAGAACACAGCTGATCGTGCTCGCACCCGTATACATCGGCGACGACAATGCGAGAGGATGACTTCGGTGCACAGTGTGCTTGTAAGCTTCGAGAAGTCCTCAAAAGCATGCGATTGGCAATCGCAATCTAACGTGTATCAGTAGACACCTCAACGGAGAGAAAACTGCCCGCGCGTTGCTTATCAAACGACACGCCGTACTCTCGGATTACCGCGTGTTTGTTTACTGCGCAGTAAGGATGACCGGTATGACCGTAGACGATCGACCCTGCGTGTCTCTGCTGTGGTCATTGCGATTTCTACGCTCGTGAGCTGCTTCCTGTAAGCTGTAATTACAAAAGAACCGGGATACGTTCCGTTCAACTGCAGTGTGTCGGCCTCCGGCTTTTGCTGCGGGCAAGGAATGCACGCAAAATCTCAACAAAAGCGCATATCAGCATTGTTGAACGTTCGTCTAGAACAAGCGGGTGTACTGTACAAATTTGGCTGCGTATCCTATCTGTAATGCCACAGCTTTTCAGTAGAGAACTGGCACTGGAATGATAGGCGCTACAGTAAAGCCCTGCGTGTCGGCGTGTGCTTGCATGATCAGCGCTGGGAGATTCTTTTTATATCTTTAATGTGCCAAACGCGAGCATATGCACGCCTACGGTACTTCTCAGATCTTTTAAACATATGTGGCAGAAGGCCCGAGGATCAAGCTCTACAACAGTTTGCGACGACAGAATCGGCACTCGCCTCGATCGGCTGCCGTAAGTAACTGTATGGCCGCATATATATGCCCGCAAAGATCCCTCGAGCAATGTGCTCGTGAGGGCTTTTAATAAAGGACATGTTTCAGTCAAGCGTTTCTCAAAGCATATCTGCCTCTGCACTGCGGCGAACGCAATGAAGGCCATATCGCGCTCAACTATAATACCCCGCAAAACACTTTCAGCACATGCATATATGCATGCGTCTGAGCGCGTACTCGGACCTGGAATCTGCGGCTGCTCTCGTGAAAGGCCTCGAACGCCATCGCAATAACAGCCTGGCGCACGAAATTAACAGGCTAAATATTATGTGAATCAGAAGTATGCGATCGTAATATGAAGCGAGCATTTGTGTTTGCGAGGTGGTGAGACGATCACACATACGCACGCAAAACATATAAATAAACAGCGAAAACCACCGCAAAAGGTGCCATTGCAGGCGACACAGACGATATGCGCCGTGGCCTAGTCGAAACAAGCGCCTGCATCACGCAAAACATCGCATGGAGAACCGCGGTCCTTCTATTCCATAAAAAAATGGCCGCGCGAGCTCTACCACCTCTTCGTCGTCTGCTAGTTGCCCGAGCACTGCCAGCACAAAATCCTCCTGGCGAGTCTGGCTGCCCGCTGACAGCCCGAAACCACCCAAACAGAGAAAAAGGAAGGCGTTCTGGGCAGCCACCGGAAGTGCGCGGAGCAGCCCGAGAAAATAGAGCGCCTGGCGCCGCCGTCTGGCCGCCCGCAGGCTGCCCGCAGGCAGCCCGCGGGTAGCCAGAGGCGGATTATCGAAGCCCAGTATGCGCATCGAGCAATTTCGCGCCTTTGGAGGGCTGTCATATTGAGCGAGGGAGCAGGCTACCGTCAACCAGTTTGGACTCATAGCCGGGGAGCTACGGCCAGCGCCGAAGATAGCTCCGTCTCTCGGCTGACAGCGCGCTCCCGCTGCCACCGCGGCCGCTCGGTTACTTTTGGCAAACACGGTACATCAGGCAGTTTAAGTATATGTAGGTACAGCTAAATAGCGTCTATAGCAGCTTTGCTTTGTTTGACAGCATAGCCGTGGGGGTGGGCAATAAAGACTGCGGTGCTTCGAATAGAAACGGTAAAGGAGGCGAAAATTTTGTAACATATTGTTCCTTGCTACCCAGAAGACAAGAAGGGGCGTGACCATGAACTGTGCCGCCCTCATTATAGAGGGACTTGTTCACGCCTGTACTTGACAGACATCTTTTCATTGGCAATATGCGAAATAGAACCGAAACGTGCATGAAGGTATTCTTTTCATTGGCAACATGAGAGAAAAAACTGAAGATTGCACAAAGGTATTCAATAGCGGCTAGACAATTTTTAGTAGTTGTTTTTCATTGTTATATTTAGCGCGGCATTATTGCTCAAGTTTGGTTCGCAAGTTTATTCTGGACGCCACCCGCCTGACTCCTGTCTTGGCGGTAAACAGAGGGACGACGTGTACTGGCCAGTGGTGTCGTGTTTGGCGTGCGATGGAACCTTTAGATGCGTCGCAGCTCCGGGTTTTTGTATATAAAGTGTTTTTGTTTGCTCGTACTTCAGGCAGTCTCACTTGTTTGCCCTCATTTATACGACCGCGTGGGCATGCAGCGCCACCTGTCTTTGTAGCACGCTTGCATGTGGAGCGCGCTTGAAACTTCAGCCGGGTTCGGGCTCGATCGGCAACCGTATGAGTACAAATATAATTTTTTAATAATATATAGCAGTATAAATATTAGTTGCCTCAATGTCTCTCTCTCTCGGCCCCAGCATGCTCTCACGCTTTCTCTTTTTCTCTCCTATCTCCTCCGCAGTTCTGTGCCCTGCAGCACAACCTGAACTTCACCGTTGCCCGTGACGCCGACCTGACAGCCCCTTACGCAGTCAGCGGAGACGCCTTCATGGGATTTGAGGACGAGCTCAGCTTGAGACTCAAGGTAAGACCGCCAGGCCTGCTTGGAGTTTGTCGGAAGAGCAACGATCGAGTGTAAGAACTGATTGTGAATGCAAGCTTTGCCGGCACTTCTCAATATATCACTGAATGTCATGAGATTTAAGTTAAAAGAGAAAATTGTTAAACGCAATTACTGAATGTTCAGTGCAGTTTCGGAACAGCCACAAGTGTGCAATAGGAATTTCCCGTGCAGTGTAAGAAACAAACTTGCGAATGGGCACCGCGCATGCGCGGGAGATAGCGCAGTGTCTCGCGTATAGGATTTTTATACCTTTAGAATATTTTATTTCTGAGCTATTGGAGAATTATTGGAATTTCTAGCTTCCACCTGTACAATACCAAAGAGTCTGAACTTGTACAAATGCAAAATCAATCATTGCTGACAACAACCCACGCAAACTAAAACGGTTATTTTAATGCAAAAGCATATGACAGGAGGCAAAGTAAGCCAGTTACAGATACAGAAAAAAAAACAGATGCACTTTCGAAACCGCGTACAACAAAACATTTGAGCTGGAAAATAAGGAAATATAGGAACGAAATATATCAGGAAACGAACTATGCAAGAAGGCCTAATCTTATTTGCAATTTTATTTCACAATTCATTTGTCAAAAACGCGTGTTTCAAAAAGGCAATTAGTGCACACGCGAGGATGCAGGATGCGATGAGGTATAGTGTGCGTACTGGTGCTTTATGAACAATGCCCATCACGCACTGTCCCTGTCTTTTTCGTGAAGTGAGCATTTGTGTAAACAAACGGGTGCTCGTTACAGTCGGGGACAAAAGTCTCTGGACCACGTGTTCCTCTAACGAAGCCGATAGTGGCGGCTGGCGGCTGGAACCCACACTAGTGGAGGTAAAAGTCAAAATTTTGTTCTTTCATCTCCACAAGCGTGGTGTCCAGCCACCATCTAATAGTAGAGCTATAAGCTTCGTTTGAGGAACGTGTGGTCCAGAGACTTTTCTCCCCGACTGTACATCTTTCGGGCCGGGTCAGATTACGCCATTGAGCTCCTTGATCATACCTTTCAGCTGCGATACTGTCCACAGGGTTCATGCATTAAAAATTGAAATTGATCCAAAGCTTGAACGTCAGCTAAGTGCCAGGCCACTTGTGGCATTGAAACGAATTGTCAAGGGCTGCTGAAAACGCGAATATGGCATACAAAGAACATAGGAGGGCACCCCAAGTCGCTGAATACCCAGCTCACCGGCGGCGCCACCAATTTCAAACTTCCAGAGAGTGACCGCAGGTCATCGTGGTCAGATTTTGATTCAAAGTCCACCGACGACTTGGCTGTTGACCGCTGAACAGAATAGCATATCTACAGTATCTCGGGATTTGATCTTGACTAGGGTCTTGTCCCTCGTAACTAGTAGGGTTAAAGAACGAAGACTAGCCCAGGTCCCTTACCACGTGACTGTCTTCGTCGTCGCAGGGCAAGTATGTCCAGGTTCAAGACCTTGGAGGCGTCTACGCTTACGCCGTCAACGACGACGACACGCGTGCCGTGTGTGGACAGGGACAGTTCCCGCTGCTGCACAGCCTGCACGAGGGCATCACGGGCGGTCTGCATGGCGCCGGCGGCCAGCTCGATTACGTGGCCACCAACACCGAGACCCGCATTGTGCGCATCGTCGACCAGACCGGCCACAACCTGCACGTGGACGGACTCAACTCCTACAGCGTCGCCGGCTTCACTTGCACCCGCGCTGGGTCTTACCGGCATCCGGGAGACTGCTCCAAGTTCTTCCGCTGCGTCAAGTACGACCAGCGCAAGCACGACTACACAGTGTTCATCTTCGACTGTCCGCCGGGACTTGTGTTCGACGAGAAAATCGAGGTACGTCCGAAGGCACGGACTTTGTTAAGCGATTACGCGTTTCATCATTTAGTTGTAGTCAGTTTAATTTGATGCCACGGGTGATTAGTCCGATAGTTGGACAGTTGGGAAGAGAAGGTAGGCATCTATGATCCTGCAGTCAGTCATTATTCACTTAGAATGGCGCAAGTTCATATTTATTAATCTTACACGCAAGCCAACAATCCAGCACCTTAATTTTTAATTTGATGAAACATAGATATGATCACTGTTTCTTTTATACGAATGAATGCAATATGAAGAAAAGCACAAAGGAAAATTCTCGCATTCCTATGAAATGAACATATGAAAATCCCTTACTGAACTTCCAAATGGATACACCGTCCATTCATTGGGAGTAAGTAAGTGAGTCAACTTGATAGAAGTGGTTTTTAAGTAGTATACCATATCTTAGGAGAAATAGAGAGATAATGCAGCAGCATTTACAGTCCTAGGTTTTGTAGGCTCCAGGCCGTGAGGTTTTCTTCCTTGCGTACGGCGTGTTCTACCACAATTCAGTCAGGAACCGTGGAGCGGTGGCTTAGTTGTGTGAGCATCCGCCTTACATGCGAGAGTGACGGAGTTCGATCCTCAGTGCCGCCAGATACCCGCCGGTGAAACAATGGGTACAAGCTTTCCCCTGCGTGATGCTCGGCTTCTTTAGGGTGAAATGCTTGGGGAATGGGTATTTGACCAGACCTTAAGTAAAAGAAAAACATTGTGTGACGGAGCTCTTTGACCGCGCATGCCCTTACGCCATAAGAATTCATCAACTTCAATACAGTTAAGAAGGAAATATGAAGTTTTCGCTTAGTTGCAAATGAATTTTTATTATTTGACGGAATACCTTCCTCGCAGGTTTGCAACTGGCCGTCGTGGTCTGACTCCTGCCACGGCTCAGGAGAGATTGCCACCACTCCAAAGTCGGCCTTCCGATGCCCTGGAGTGGGCTACTATCAAGACCCCGAGAACTGCCGCTGGTTCTACTTCTGCGACGATGCGTACGAGAACGGAACCCTTATGGCCTTCGACATGCGCTGCCCACACGGCCTCGGCTTCGACCCAAACACCTTCAGCTGCAACTACCAGGCAGTCACCCCCGGCTGCAAGGGCTACTCTGGCGTTGTTCAGCAGGCCCTCTTCGGACCCTCGCTGTTCAGCCCCGGAGAATTCTACCACAGACCCGCTGGCTCGGCGGCCATTCGCGGAGGTGTTCCTCTTCTTACGGGACACGTACAGAGGCCTCAGCCTCTCGGCCTACATGGTGTGTCCGTCCCGACGGGCGTGATCCCGACCGAGATCCATCTTTCCGCCCCCCTGGCTCAGCAGAGGATACACCCGCTTGTGAAGAAGAGCGCCTACCACCGGCCGTCGCATGTGCAGACAAGAGACATTCCTGCTCATTTCCTGCCTTCCGCTTACCAAGGTCAACTGGGATCGCACTACCCCGAGATTCAAATCGAGGCTCGCCTTATCCAGTCACCGGATCTTCAGGGACAGGGCGTCTACTACGGACAACAGGTCTACGGGCAGCCACCGCAGTACGAACAAGCGCCGCAGGTCCCTAGGACAACTGGCGGCTACGGAGCTTTGCAAGTAACCGTGCCTCAGGGAACTCAGTCTCCTGTGCTCCAGCAACCAGCCGGCCCCACTCTGTACAGCCACGATGGAAGCTACGGGGCAGTTGGCCAGCTCCCGCCAGGAACGTATAGGGTGCCAGCGGCCAATATTCCACCTCCTCCAGCACCGCCACCGAAGTTCCAGGTTCCTGGCGTCCAGTACGGACCACCAGAGGTGCAGAGAAACTTCGACCACACACTCTCGAACCTTTACCGTCACCACATTGTCCATGGTCCTGGATCGAGTGCAGCGTTTATTCCCGGACCACCGCAGCTTCCTCAGTATTACAGGCCGTTCCAAGAACTGCCTCGACCACTCCAGTATCCTCCACAACTTGACTCAGGCTTGAGGCCCCTATCTGGACCTTACAACAGTTATATGAGGTTTAACCCTGCCACGTCATTCTATGGTGGCTATGCTGGAACTTACGAACGCAAGGCGTTTTCGCCTCCGCTTGTCCGACCATCGTCCCGCATCCGATACGAAACACTGCCACCGGCGCCTCAGTTCCAAACAGGGCCACAGGACGATTCATACTTCCAAACGCAGAAGCCACAGGCAGGCGGCAGCTCCTTCCTCTTTGGCAATACGGAACCGCAAAATCCACGCTACGATGGGCTCACGCAGGTTGTCAGAACCAGACTGCCCTTCGGCACGGCAAATGTGTACCTCTTCAACCCGCTTACATACATGAACACCAATTTCAGGCAAGGAATGACCATGTTTGGTTCCAACTACCTCTACGGAGACAGCCACCACATGTTCCCGTTGCGCCCACCGGACCCACCAAAACCCACGGTTCCGACGCTGCCTGTAACCAGACCACTGAGCTATGTGCCCAAGCCACCCGAGACCAGAACTGTTCCTCCATTTGCCATTGGTGGACCAGGAACTCAATACACGTACACAACGCCACCTCCACCACCGAGAAGGGACGACGACGAGCTCATTTCACTCGACGCACTGACCAACACCAGGAGCCGACCTCTGGTTCCGGCAGCTCCTACGCCACTAGGCCAGCCACCGCTTTCTCAGCAACTTCCCAAGTACAATGGCCCCAGTTACACAGCACCGCCCTCACTTCAGCTACCACAAATTCAACCACAGAAGCCTTCGTTCTCATTCTCTCCAGGACAGAACCTTGGTCCCGCACGCAAGCTCCCTCCTCCGCTGCCAACCCCCACAATCCTACCTGCCGGTCCTGCCCCGACGTTTGCGGCTCTGGCTCCCAGGCCACCGACCCCGACTGTCCCAGTTATCAGACCAATTCCACCCACAGTCCCTGCGCAGACAAGGCGACCGGCACCGCCTCCTCCTCCTCCACCCCCACCACCACCACCTCCTCCACCACCACCGCGGCCCACTTATACGGTACCGATCTCTCAACCACCAACGCCCACGGCTCCTGCCTACTCGTCGCCAGCCTCTCCCGCACTGCCGCCTGCGCCCATTCCCACCAAGCCGACAGCAAAACTTCCACCAATTCCATCGCCTCCTCCTTCGCTTCCTCCTTTACCTCCTACCACAACCACAGCTGTCAGCAAGCCGGCCGCAAAGTACTCCGTCAACAAGCTCGTTGTCGAAGAGCGCGACCCGCTTATCACAAACGTCAAGCCAATCCTCCACACTGCTCCGCTCGACGATCCTCCGCAGTCCATCATCCAAGAACTGCAGACCGTCCTGGGACGGATGCGACCGGGAAGCTATGCCAACCCGGTCATTACTCCGATCGAACAACTGCTCGAAGAGGAGGACGACCAGGCCGTCAAACTCATCGCCACCGACCAGGGACCACCGGAGCTGCCGCATGCGGGCGCTCGCGTCCTCTCCAAGCCGGCACTTCCGGTCGAGATCCTCGACCCTCAGTTGCTGGCGCACAAGGTCCAGAAGCCACTATCCGCTCAACAGTCCGAAGCCAGCGTTGCGGACAGTCCACCTCCAGATAAGTCCTCAGTGTTCCTCAAGGGAAAGACTCTGGTCGAGAACATTCAGTCCACGAACAAGGTACCGGCCGACGGTCTGCAGCAGGAGCTCACGGACAAGGCTTCCAAGATGTCCACCATTCCGGAGGTGGCCTGCACTCGGGTGGGTCTGTTCAGGCACCCGACCGACTGCAGCCGCTTCTACGAGTGCTACTACGACAAGTGGCTACAGAAGTACACGGTGCACGAATTCGAGTGCCCCATCAAGCTGGCGTTCGACAGCTCCGTGTCCGCCTGCAGCTCAGAAGGCTACGAGAAGCTCTGCAGCAAGAAGAGTGCCGCCGCAGCGTAATGAAAGGACACGTGCGCGCATCTTCTTGATAGAAGGAATTGCGCTCGCCCTGTACATTGTCATCTGCGCACCCGCACACACGAACACACACTCAAAAGGAAAGTACGCCACAGTGCTCAGAGGTGTACTCAGACCGCATGTCTTGTCGACTCGGCGGATGTCCACGAAAAGCCGCAGCAAATTCCGATTCTAGGTTCACTTTCGAAGGGGTGAAAGTTAGGGTGAACAGGTTCAATCGAATAGCACGGACAGTGTTGCTAGCTTCGTAAGCCTGCATGTCGATCCTCGGTTCACTAAGGCTTTGTAGTAAACTGTGAGCATCGTCCCTTCTCGCCGAAAGGCAGAGACGCGGGTCAGAAAGTACAGGCACAAACGGAATTGACGCTGCGTGTGAGCATTAACGCCGAGTCAATATCAACAGCATGTCAATGCCAGTGGAAGTGCTCATATACCTGCAGTGACACTCTAACGGCCGCGTAAGCAGGAAACGGTTGAAATGTTGCGATGGAGATAGCGGCGGCATGCCTGTCGGGATTTCGAGCGAAATAAAGATAAATAAAAGAGATCTCAACATGCGTCCCAGTTACCACCATTATGAACAGTTCAGAACTTCCGCTACATGCGCTGGAGAAAAAAGTGCTAGCGACCAAACTCTAAAGTAGTGGCTGCGATTGAGCATTCTTTGCGCATAGAAATAAATTTTACTCTGTTCATTATGCATCGACATGCGACGACACTATTGTTTGAGGCTGTAAGGCATTTTGTTATGTTTTCTTGAAAGTTAGATTTTGTTAGAGTCCGTGCGAGGTTACAGCAGGGGCATCTTTCACTGAGCAGGAGTAGGACGGTTTTGTTGAGAACCAAGATTTGTCACATAAAATACTCAGCAGCACTAACTACTTTGTTCATAAGAGATCCACGTGCTGTAATCACAAGCAAAGGTGTGCCCAAGGGAGCCGCGTTGAGAGGTACAATTAAAATCAAACAAAATTTAATACCGTTATAAAACGAAACATTCTTTCTACGAGCCTTAAACCACCATATGTTAAACAAGCCAATATCCACACGATGTTCACACAAGTACACGTCGATCATAATCATTCTCAACTAGCGACATGGATCACAGCAGCGCAGCATGCATTTCGCCAGGAAAGTACGCCACTGCTCTCGAAACCGTGCGGTGGTAGGCTGAGGATTAGCTCAAGGCGGCAGCTACGCCCGTGACCACGGTAACAAAGAATCTCTACGGTGTCTATCTACTTCGTTATGTTATGCAGTGGAGTTACTGTTGTTATGAGTTGTGTTAGGTTGGAGAAATAAAAAATATTTCTTTGTTCGTGAAGAGTTAAACTTGTATTCCTTTGAGGCGAGTACTAGTCTAGCGACTGGTGCCTTATTATAAACGAGGCTAGCAGCCAATGTGGCCAGTACGTCGTCGAAGTACACAAGAATGGACGCCACGCACACACAATGTCTACGCTTGTTTTCACGACCAGGCTTCTCTGTCCTCCTTTCTGGGATGATAAGTACGTAGCAGGGTTTGCCGCGAATGAAAATCGGCGCGCAAACACTTTCCAAATAAAGCATCTGTACGTGCAATTCGAGAGTGAAGCCGATGACAGCGCAGCACTGTTGCAAGCCGTTATTACTGGGGGCATCGTTATGTAGAGAATCGAACAATACTGAAGCAATTTTAATTGTTTCCGAAAGAAAGCTTCTGAAGGGTTTCCTGGCTACAATACTGTATGCTGGGCATCTAAGTTGACTGTGCTAAAGGTCAGTTAATGCTAGGGGAAGGTTAGAAACTGCGCATAAGGACGAGGACCGGAGGCAAAGAAAGGAATACGACACCACGGGTGCAAGAAGTAGCAAGCAAGACCATCGTACTAAACCAGTTAATGTTAATTGTAAGCATTCAAGATCAAAGCAATTTCTTCGCTGGAACTCTACCCCACTTGTATGAAAAGTTCCAGCAAGTTTGTTTGCCAACACAACCCGCGCCCGTACTTCCCTACACTGGCTTCAAAAGTGAAACGTTAAAGCAGCAATTGTTTGCAGCATAACGCGTCGATGGGACATGTGCGAAGTCGTTTTCTGCGGGCCTATCCACAAATATATTGAAGGAAAGAAAAAGATTGCAGGCTTTTTGCTGGCCGCGCTCAAGTCTATGCGGTAGCTGTGATATTCTCCAGAAAGCCAGCAAATAACAACCAGGTTATTTTGACACTGGAACAGCAAAAAAAAAAAAAAATCGCTGGAAATGGATTCGAATCGTTGCTTGCCATGTGGGAAACAAGTCAATGACAGTAGTTTTTACCCTTTTAATAGGGTTACCTGTTGTCATGAAAGCCTCTTTGTATCCGCGTTGTGCTGCAAAGCTAGCAATTGGGGTACCATACCTTAGACAGAAGACGCGAACACTTCTTATAACAAGCATAGGCGACGTCAGAGGACGCAGCGAACCATCAGGAAATAGCTTAAGCACTGAAAATGCACAGTGACTTGCTCGACCATTGTAGCTTGTACAGAGGGGCGTCATTAAAGGTGCACTGAAGAGGAATCTGAACTCGTCTTTTTGCCGCGGGAACTCAATCTACACGTTCCGAGCATTCTTAGAAACATCGATTTATTGCCCTGTGTGGCCGATTTCCCTAATTAAATCAAATTAACGTCCGGCTCCCGCTTTTTTTTTTTTTTTGAATTCTCCCTCGTACGGTGGGCGGAGTCGACCAACGTGGGGAGTGCCTTTCACCCAGTCCCGTGGCGGCTTGCCGCTCTGCCATCGGCGGAGTAATATGTAGTATTCCGTACAAGCAAATAGTTCGCGCGTATTTTTATTTCTGCGGGCTTATTTTGCGATTATATTGTCACGTGCTTCCACAGAGCCTCGACGGAAGAAGCAGAAGATGAAGGACTGACCAGCAGGGAGAAAGGAAGAGAAAGAATTGAAGGACGCTGGTAGGCTTCCGTGCGTGCTAAGCACGTAACAATATTATCTGCAAATGAAACTATTTAATCACGGAAACCTAAAAAACAAAATGAAGCGAAAGCAAAGCCTCCACGGAGCTGGCTGAAGGGCACTCCACGCGTTGGTCGACTCCGCCCACCGTACGAGGGAGAATTTAAAAAAAAAGGCGGGAGCCGGACGTTAATTCGATTTAATTAGGGAAATCGGCCACACAGGGCAATAAGTCGCAGTTTCTAAGAATGCTAGGAACGTGTAGATCGAGTTCCCGCGACAAAAAGACGAGTTCAGAATTTTCTTCAGTGCACCTTTAAGGGAGGACTAAAGGGGAAAAAAGCGTCTGAACTCTAAAGCACCGTACGAGTTGGAAGAAATAGCTTATTCGGTTTGTTTCAAATGTTAGGCAATCCTGAAATGGCTGCTTGCGCAAAAACTTAACTAGGGCAGCTTAACTAGGCCCAGGCACTAAATAAGTAGCAGTTTCGGCATCCAGTTAAGTTAGAAAAATAAAAGAAACAGATGAAGAGATCGGCCACCGCCTAGAAACCGTAAGAAATGTACGTAGTACACAGTACACGCCTTTATTTCATTTCGCTTCATTTTATTACCCTAAAAATCCCGATGAGGGGTATTACCTAACAGGTTGGCACAATTAACATGAGGAGCAAGTATTTAACACAGAGAAAGATGACTGGTGACATTTGCGGCGAAGTTTGATGAGCGCCTGACGGCTGCGATGTTGTTGGGCAAGTAAAGTAAAGCGCCGCTTGCCTAATCCACCCTTCAATTTTTCTTATATTTCCGAAAAAAAAAAACTTGAGAACGAAAGGCTAAGTGTACACAAGCAGTTATATAGGATTGGTTGTAAAGAAGGGGAGTCGGTTTGCTCGGAGTGGGCAAGGACAATTAGGATTTGGGGACAGCGTGATTTGGTAATTGATCTTGAATTAGTGAGGCTTCTTTCAGGCCTCCATAGAAGGCGAGCACTGTATGTTTACCAAATATGCGGCCCTCGGCCTTCAATCATACTCAAGAACGTTCGCTGGAGTCTCCAGTGATCTTAGGTCCACTCTCCTCCACTACTTTAACATGTCGCCAAACGTTAAAAAACAGTTCTTTTGCTTGAAGTGCGGCCACAATTTGTTAGTGCAGCTGCGTGATGAATGAACTGTATATGCTAACTGCAGAAGTTGTACCACTTATTCTCCCTCAATGCGCCTCTCCTTCCTTCCCTTCACAACTATTTGAAGCAGAGAAAATGAAGACGGATTAGAAACAACTCATTTCCTGCGCAAGTATAGCTGCTGAAGATGATCAACAAAAAAAAATTAGTGGGGACACTGAAGCTCCGCCTTAAGGGTACGACGTGACAGCTTAAATAGGTTAACGACCATGTAGAACTGGCCATTCTCTACTTAACATTATCGCATCCATCCACATACTGCTCCTGGCAGGAAACCTCTCGCTACCAATTTAACTGCCACCTACCACTGCGGTCAGTTTGCTCGCAATCCGGAGGGCAGGTTGTGATGACTCCACAAGGTTACGTGACATACGTGGTCCACCTGCCTCGGTTGATTCTTTTGGAATTTTTCGCAGATTTTTCGCTCGTGGTCAAAGACGCTGACGACTCCGCATTTTCTGCGACACAAGCTCCTTAACACTGTCGCCTTAATGGGCCGAAGTAGTTCTAGTACCCTTTCTTGTAACCCAATGTACACATTTTATTAATTCTTCCGGCTAGCGCGGATTGGCTTGCCACATCTCGAAATGAGTCGAGCGTGGCGCCCGACTCCGGGCATCGTGGTGGCCATGGGGAGTAGAGCGCGCACAACAGAGAAGTCCCTATATATATACAGTCCCTATAAACAACTAGGGGCCACCAGCGACTACTGGCGCAGGCAGGTCTCCCTGCACGCCGCCACGCTGTCGAAGCGGTTGGCTCCGACGAGACAGCGGTGCGTGAACAGTGTGCTCAGGGTCGCACTGGCACACAGTCCCCGACCACTGGGCAGGATGCGCGCAAAGTAGGGGAAGCGTAGCTGGCCCGTGTCGCAGGTGGCCGACGCCGGAGGGCGGCAGCGACGTCTTCCCCCAGCGTCGCCCTCGCACTTTGCGCGGCACTCGTCCAGGGAAGAGTACACGTCCACGCCGCCGCCGGTCCTGTTGAGCGGACACTCGCCGTGAGGGAAGTTCCACTCGGCGCACCGAAACCCGTCGAAGTACCACCAGTCCCCGGCCACGTCCTGTCTGCGATGGGACACGTCCGTTGAGTGCTTGAGGTTGTTGCAAGCTACTGGAGGGGTTAGCCTTGCGGAGTCTTCCGGCAATTGCTCCACAGTAGCGAGACTTAACTGCTAAATAAGGACCACAAATCAGGCACCTCCCTGGTACCTGACTTATCTACATAGCTATAAACACAATCACCTGTAACAGTCAATAGTCAACTCCTGCTGTCACCACCTGGAGTATCGCAAGGTGCCTGAGCAGCTATGGACACGCTTTCCAGTTTGCTGTAGACTGGAAGGAGACCCTTTTTTGCTGCCAAGCGACGTACGGATATGGTAACCGCTGGCGCGAGAAAACGATCAACGTAGTAGCGCGTGCCACCGCTCCAGCGCACTGGTGGTGACGGCTGCAGCAAAGCCCAAAGTCACGTGACAGAGAAGTGCGCTACTTAGAAAACATTCCGCAACAGTTACAGCGCGAAGTGTCAAAGCTTCGTCAAAAGTTATCGGGACCACTCATGACGTGTACCTGTGGGAGGTCAAAGTGGTAGAGCTAATGGATGGCCTTCGCACGTTATCCATGGTAAAGAAAGGGCCGACAGGTGGTTTCTTGACACGCACAAAGTCAACAAGAGAGGAGAAAGCCTCAGTGTGCTTGCCAACGTTTCGACAAGAGCATCCGCTTTCGTCTGGTCAAAGCGTCCATCACTGGCACGACTCCTACCTAACACGCTTCCAACTTCTTGCCCTCCTCCCCTTCATCAGGCCTTTTTCCTTGGAGTGAAGGCACTATTTAAACCCCGCCAATGATGAGCGCTTTGCCCAGACGCAGCCAAGTCCGTTTCCAGAATCTTTCCCCTCCCGTCTTCATATTTTATGGAAGAGGCGACAGTGCACCACTTCAGATGTGGCAGGTTCTTCGCCACGAAAACTAGCGGCTAGCGGTCATTAACAGTTTGCCCTAATAACTATCGACATCAAGTTTAAGCCTCTCCCAGTCAGTGCGAACAGCTCACTTGTGGCAGGCCGTGAATAGCGGCTGCTCGTAGCAGGTCTCCCTTGTGGGTCCCTGGAGGAGAGCGCAGGCGCGGTGGCACTCTTCGAGGCTGGCGAACCGGTTGCGACCCCTGTTGCACACCGCCACGCGGTCGGAACCGCTCGGCACGCACATGTGGTCAGGTGTGGAGGCCCGGTACTCGTCCCGCAGCATGGGACAGTACGTGTAGAAAGCCACGCCACAGGCACCGGCCTGCAGGAAGGGTTAGGCAACGTCCCGTAAGCGAGCTCAGAGAAGCTAGGGAAGCGACTACTAATAGGCTAACCAATTTCCTATTTAGTTAACCGGTGCAAGCCGATAGATAAGTCCATTTTATGAGTCGCTTGCTGATGAATGGTTGGTTGAGATACTACTTCCCTAACGGATTATTAGTTTCTCGACTGACGTATTTATGTCGTCACCGATTATTCGGCCAGTTCTTCAAAGGAAAAAAGAAAGTATGTTCATCACACAGCAACCATTTACCGTGAGACATGCGCTTAAACGTAGATAAAGTTAAGGCAAGGGATGCAAAATAGGCCGAGAAAGGTATAACGCTTCAGTGTGAAATTTTTCAAATGGGATGGAAGGAGAGTCCTTTCGTAACTGAGTGTGCTCATGTACGAAAATAGCAAAGCCGTCTAATACGCTCGGGAGGGCCGGATGGCAACGAAAATGACACCATCTGTTTCATGCTTCCACGTTTTTTAGTGATAGCATGCAAGCGAATAGGTCACGTTAATATAGCGAATAGGTGACGTTAAGTGAATAGGTCTACGTTAAGGTATACGGAATTTACTCCTTCATGAGTGCAGCCGCCAGCACCGCTATTTCAATCTGCTACGAGCTGTGCGTGCCAGACCAATGTCAATTAGTAGAATGGTTAAAACTGGCTTTCTGTTTTGAAACTGGCTTTTGCGAATTTGTTGCGAAGGGCAGAAAAATAGCACGAGCTGGTCCTTTATACATCCAACACGTACGCAACGCCGCTCAGCGCAAATTCTTTACCGTATAAGGTGCCATGACGTTATTCAACACCTGTGACGCGCAGCCGTTGGTGAGATGGTACAACTCAAGACACGTGAAATAAGCGGCGCGCAGAGACCGTTTCGGCAAATGCCTAAGATGACACGTGCATTTTGTACTGACATCAAGGCGACGTCGCGGACTAAGACCCTGTCGGCTGTCTCAGTGCTTTCTTACGGCCGTCGGGGGAGTCGGGGACTCTGTCGCCGCGGTGCTTTCTGTCCAGTTGCCCCTCGCCATGGCCGAATCCGCGAGTGGTTGCGAGCCCTCGACTGACTCCGTGGACAAGGACGCCTGAAACGACCTCGTCTCTTCGGAAGCCGACCCGGAACGGTTCCCGCTCTGTCGACGAAGCAAGAGGCCTAGACGCGGCGGTCCCCGACGTTCCCTGGAGGTATTAGACCCGCTGACGGCCCCGGCGTCGCTCACGGCTGAGGACAGCAACATCCAGTTGGAGCTCGCCGCGAGGCAGATGGTAGCCGCCAATAGGGTTGCCCCAATGAGGCCCGCCACCGTGCAGGCCAAGAATGGGCGGCTAGGCCGGAACCGGCCGGCGGAGGAGTTGGCCCCCGAGGCTCCTGTGGCTGAGGAGTCGGCGCCACCGTCGCAGCTGGGTGCGTCCAGGCGGCGCGCCTCGCTGCCCGGTGCCCAGTGGAAGTAGCTGGTGTCGGCTACCCACGGAATGACACCCCGGGAGGCTTCTTCGGTGCTGGGTGCAGCGCACCCCGAGCGACGGCTCGCCTGGGCCATGGCTGGTTTCGTTCTCAGCGCACGTTCCTGGCGTGCCCACGAGGAATAGGCCATGATGGCGATGATGAAGTCAAAAGGGGTGACGAAGAAAAATGAAGTAGGCAATGAAAAAAATTTGGCTGGTCTCGGCAGCAACAACTGAGGACTAGTGGGTCGGCGTTGTGCAACTCACATTCTGAAGACCAGAATTAGCTGGTGAAACAAGCAATATTAGAATGCATCTTGGGACAATGCAAAAAGACAAGGGACGAGGAATTAACCAACAGGATAGAGCGCGGAAGGAAGAACAGGCCCCATTGAACTAGAAAGTAGCAAATATAACAAAGAAATGCGGGCTAGTTGGTGGCTAGCCTTAGAATGCATCTTTGGACCGCGCAAAAAGACAAGGGACGAGGGATGATAATGATTATGTCCTCAGGCTTAATGGCACATACCCACGGCGGGGGATTGGCCAGGGTGCATAGCGGATACAAGGGAGAAACCGCGCTGTGTTTAGTTGGCCTCTTCCTCGCCCTTTGTCTTTTGTGTGGTCCCAAGATGCATTCTAATGCTAGCCGCTAACTAGCCTGCCTTTCTCTGTTATATTTGAAACAAGCAAGAGCGTCACCTAAAGCCAATCGGCTCCTGGAATGTGGGCCCACCCCACCATTCTATGCATTAAACGTTTCTCTTTCTCGGCAGCAAAAATATGTTTCTCACAACGGTGGTTACCCCGCGCTTGCAAACTGCACAAAAAAAGGCCACTAACTCCTTTTCTCCTGTCTCTTTAGGGTTATGAAGAGGTTTACAAGAGCACCGAAGGAAGTAATGACGGACATACGATTAAACACCTTAAAGTGAAGAAAAATACGTACAAGGTGCAAATGTGTTATCGGCGCTGTTTCCTTGTTCCAGATTTTTTACACATACGGACGCCAAATATGATAATAACGATTATGATACGAATTGGGAGGATCACCTTGAGAGAACCCGTAAATAAACGCAGCTAGTCAGGTTAAGTGACAAACTCTCCAGCCATTAATGGCCGGAAAAAAGCTAGAGGGGACGCTTAAGCTCTACATTAAGGTTATGATGCGATAGCGTCGTAATGGGTTAATTTCCACATATGGCGAAGAACATCGTTCTCTACTATACATGCACACATCCATGGGAGTCCCCATACCCCTCCTGGCGCAGTTGTGCAGCGGTTAAGCGATGCGCCACTGCCCTCCGATGGCAGGTGGGCAGAGGTTAAGCGATGCTTGAATACCCTGCAATGGCAGGTGCTCCTAGTGGGGGGGGGGCCTTGCGAGGCGCAGGTTGCTCTTCCCGAGTGACCAATCATTAATTTAACCGCCACCTGCCACGATGGGCGGTTTTCTCACTATTCCGTGAGCATGCTGTGATGATTCCGCAAGGTCACGTGACCTAGGTGTCCCACCTGCCTCCTAGGTTGCTCTCTGGGGACCACCTGCCAGAGTCATGCTGGTGATTTTTCGCTCACAACGCCGACGGCAGATTTCCTGGAGAACGGGGCCTTTAAGGCCCATCTCCATGGGCGCATCCGAGGCGCACGAGCGCAGCGCCTACGCGTACCAGCGTACGCCGGAGCCGGACTGCGCATGCGCGACGCGCCGACGCGAGCCGGCGCTGGCGCTTGGCAAATATCTGTCCATGTCAGATATTCGCGCCTCGCTCGCGCCTCGCTCGCGCCGGCGCCGGAAGTGACTCGCTGGTTTGCGGTCGGTGTAACCAATCAGAGAACGCAGTTCTCTCGGCATCCGGTACGGCCCTTCGCGCCGTTTGCTTCGCCGAGCCGAGCTGAACGCGGTAGCCGCGACAGGCCATCGAGTTGCATGTGTTTTTCGACGCTTGTCGCGGTGCGGCGCTGGGCGCGTAAGCGCTGCGCTGGTGCGCCTCCGATGTGTCCATGGAGATGGGCCTTTAAACCTACCGCGTTAAAAGCATCTAAGTAGGAGAAAGAAATATACGAGCTTCCCTCTCGGACACCCTACCCCGTACAGAAGTTATTTTTAGCTGACTTTCCGTGCCAACACCCGATTTGCTTGCTACGGATCACTCCCTGCTTTCAAACAACACATCTTCTGTAGCAAGCGGTCACCTATTGGGAGCCTGAAAAGCCCGCCACGCGCTGACGATGCGATTACTGCTGCTCTGAACTCATTATGCAGAAAGCATTTCAGGCTGATAGCTTGAACAGCGCACTGGACGACACAGAGTAGAAGAGAAAGACAGAGACACCAGCGCTGCCGATTCTACTGTTAACTTTTTAATTTTTTCTTTTCTTTTATTTTTTCCTTTTTGAGCACCTGTCAGTCGCGGCCTATGTCTTGGCCAATCCCCCACAGTGGGTACGCGCCATTGTCTTCTTGAGGACAAACACAACAACGGTTCTACTTTCTCCCGCCTAAAGAGCTTCCTACGCTTTTTGGCATCAGCCGGACTGCTCGGAGGGCTATAAATCTTTAACACACTGTGTGGGCTGAGTCACATATTTTTGTTTTGTTTTGTTTGTTTGTTTGACACGGCCATTCCGTGTTGAATACTTTCTCATTTCTTTATTTCTGTTTTGTTTCCTTCATCCCCAAGCTTTGTGTGGATTCATTTTGTTATTTTTTTTTTACTGAAAGAGCATTAGGAAAGCCATGACGGCGAAAACTGTCCGGCGTCGGCGTGTGTGCGAAGCCTCCTTTCACCAACAGCGACACGTGGCAGGTGGCTTTTGGTAGAGTTCCCGTTCTCAGCCAGCCACCTCTCCACAGTGACGTCACCACAAGCTTCTCCGTATTTTTTTAGTGTTTTTGTGTCTAAACAGAAATACCGAGAAGCTTTGTTATAGTGTGGGTTCCCGGACATGAGGGGATGAGGGGAAACGTGGCAGCAGACGAGTTAGCACGAGGATACGTCAACCGAGCAGACTCAGCACTTTGCACCACAGGCACCTTTGACCCAGTTACCCCCCCGTACTCAGATATACTCGATCATTACAGGGGTCAGCGGAAACGCTACCCAGCCCCGCACAAAAGGCTCACCAAAGAGGAGGCGGTAGACTGGCGCAGACTACAAACCGGTACCTACCCGCACCTGCACAAAATACAGAAAATTTTCCCTACACAATATGTAGACGAATGTCCGTCGTGTCAGGGTAAACCTACACTAGAGCATGTCACGTGGACCTGCCCTAGTGCAGACTCAGAGCCAAGAATAAACCACCCAATGTGATGCAGTGGGAGCACTTGCTGGCGAGCGAGGACGAGGAAGCGCAACGATTTCTCGTACGCCCAGCCACGATGGCAGCAGTCAACTGCGGCATCCTGGACCAAGGATCGACCACGGCGCCCAATGACCCGTAAGGGTCAAGAACACTTGAAATTTATGAACAATAAAGTTTTTTTTCCATCCATCCATCCATATTTCTGTGACAGAGTGAGGAAAAGCCTGAACAGCACTCGGTTTAAATCGGTGATTGCGTCACCATTTGAATTTTTAGCAAAAAACGGTCTTACTTAACTGGCAGACTTCAGTTAAGTGTTTTATACATTCAAGTCGTTGAATCACCTAGAGCTCTCAAAAAAACATCTCAGCTTCCGTCTAATAATCATTGTCAGCATCCAGAAGATAAAACTGGTATGGGCAGGCAAGATATGGTCTCTTTGGATGATGGAATGGATTCCAAGAGAAGACAGGTGTAGCAGGTTGTGGCAGAAATCCGGATGTGCCGGTGAGATTAGGAAGTTTGAGGGGATAAGGTAGCCTCAGCTGGCCCAAGAAAGGGTTAATTGGAAGGATATGGGGGAGGACTTTGTCCTGCAGTAGGCGTAGTCAGGCTGATGGTGATTTATACAAAAACGAGGATTGCGACGCAGGCAGTCCGAACCAAAACAGGTCATGCTGTTCACAAACGCTACTTTAAATGCAAGCCTAGGATTTCCATTTTGCATGCCAAGATAACCAGGCCACTTCAGCGTGGTTTACGGTACAGCAGCAATAAAAAGAATATGATTAGTTCCTTCGCTAACTAAACGCTTGGTGTAGGGAGTATGCGGTACCGACGCATCACAGGTTGCGTAGGGTTTCCGAAGGATGCAGGCGGGTAGAAAATACGAGTAAATTTTTATTTCGGTGCCTGGAGTGCCGCCAGCTTAATTTTATTTTTTATTCGTAGCGATAGCACTTCATGAATTTCCAGTCCGAAAAAGATCAACGACATCTGGAGAGCATCCGTGAGATGACGTGAGGACCGGGAAAGTGCTTTCCTCCTCTCTCAAGCGCTCTATCAGCATGATCAGGTTCTGCGCCGCGCTCCTGCAACATCCATTCGAGGCTTACCTCTGACACAGGCTGCTTCTATAGTTTACCAATCATAGCGTAGCGAGGTAACGGCCCCGCCGTCTGCCCCTTATAAAAAGATGTTCCGCTGAATACAAGTAAATAAAAAGCAATGAAAACAATCCCACTGTGCTTTCGTTCTCAGCAAAATCTGATAGCTGGTCAGCTTGATCTATCGTCACAGTTCTGGCTGCCACTCGTATGAAAACGCTGCTTTCATTGCTCTGGAAGTTGGAACTAGCGTCGGAATATTCTCAAAATATTCTTCCCCGCCACTACTATTCAAACTTGTGACATTGATGACGACCACGAGTGTCGCTGGAGCCTCCTTTATTTAGTTTTGAATGTTCAGTGGTTGTTACCGCCTTCTTTGACCAATAAAATTATACAAACGATAGCCATGTGGAAGTTCTCTTAATATTCAGGCGTGCAATCCTTCGATTTCGGTTCAGTGGAAAATACAAGTCTCAACTGACGTCATTGCAATGGACTGGCAGAAATTGCCGGTGATGGCGAAACTTCTCATTATTTGCTCCTATCTTGCTCATAAAAGCTTACTTTTCAAATGAATCAGGCTGCCATTAGACCTGTATTAGTAATCCATAAATCTGCCCTAAGGGACTTTTTAATTGGCCCAGAAAGAAAGGAGATCCGACGTTCCCAACACGCCTCTACATAACTCTGCACAGTAGGATCACACATCGCGTGATCCTGCTTCGGCCCTCTCACACTACAACTGTCCTGTAATTTGGTGCGAGGACGGGAAGCACAGCGGTTTATTGCTTGATTGATTGGAGTGAGTGAGTGAGTGAGTGAGTGAGTGAGTGAGCGAGTCATTCATTCATTCATTCATTCATTCATTCATTCATTCATTCATTCATTCATTCATTCATTCATTCATTCATTCATTCATTCATTCATTCATTCATTCATTCATTGAATCAATCAATATCCAGTACCAGCACTGGTGCGTGGCGCCAAGACTCCAGAACAGCCCACCACACAGCACGGCATCTGAGAAAACCCAGCGGTTTTGAATATGAACAATGAATCGTATTCGCCCAGTGCGCACTTTATTGCAACCCTCACTGGGGTGGCACGTAGTCGAAGGACTCCACCCTCTCCTTGAGTGGCTTGGTGACTTTGATGGTGCCTCCCTTGCGGCCGGCGATGGCTACCAGGGGGCAGTTGACGTTGGGCGAGCATCTGTAGTGGCACTGGTACAGGTCGCAGGCGCTCAGCAGACACCTGCGCCCAACAAAGGAAAGATCAGTGATGTCACATCAGCGGCCAAGTGCGTTAGCATCAACGGCTAGTAATAAGGATAATAGAGTTGTAATATGAAGCCGCCGCGGTGGCTCTGTGGTCCTAACGCTCGGCTGCTGACCCGAAAGACGCGGGTTGGATCCCGGCCGCGGCGGTCGAATTTCGATGGAGGCGAAATTCTAGAGGCCCGTGTACTGTGCGATGCCAGTGCACGTTAAAGAACCCCAGGAGGTTGAAATTTCCAGAGCCCTGCACTACGGCGTCCCTCATAGCCTGAGGTACTTTGGGACGTTAAACCCGAATGAATTAACGAAGAGTTGCAATAGCATACATTTAGTTTAACGCCGCAAAATAGTACGCACGCTAGGGGGCGTGACGAAGCCTGGCGAGAATGGACTGACTAAGCCCTGAGAGATAGCGTTACAGCAATGCGCTCACATTTTCAGGGCAGACATATACTACCGCCACTTACTGGTTATGCCACAGGGTCTAATAACGTTTCTACCTAAACTGTATCGCAAAGCCTAGAGCACAAAGCCCGTTGCCGACGAAGGTGTACGCGGGTAATTATTGCGAAAGCGCTTACATATATGGGCAGGAACATGGGTCACTTGGATTACAATCCAAGATGGGAGTACATATGTCAGTGATGACGGCGAGGAGGTGTCGTACAGTCATTTAGCGCGCCCTCTCACCCAATGGCTTGACCAAACTTTGAAGCTCCACATATCTTTTGTACCACCACCATTGAACAATAATCTCGGTTGATTGTAATGCAAAAAAAAATGTTTTTATCACCCTATCTACAAAGGAGTTGTGTAAAATGACTGACAGCGTACAGACAAGTCTATAAAAGTGATCAGTTGAAGACTACATACTAAACCGTAGAGCTACAATGAAAAAATTTAAATCAAGCATTTCAGTTCAAGAGAGAAACATCACCGTTCACACAATAAAAGGAAGCTATATTAAACTAAACAAAAAGTCAAATAATCATGCACCATGAGCAAGAGAAAAAATAAAGCGAAGGTAGTCATGCTGGAAGCAAGTAGAAAGATAAAAGCGGGAGTAACAAAGCAAATGCAAAAAAAATAAAGTAACCATGAAGCGAATGTTAGGATATCATGTTTAATGAATAAAAGCCTTGGGTTAGAGTTACTGACGAAACGTTATTTAATAATATTATGGAGTGAGCTACTTCTGCGCTGTGATAGAAAGGAGAAGAGAGTAGGCAGGAAGTTAACGGCATGAGAGTTTTGCTGGACGACCCTCTACTGGGAGAAGGCGATAGAGAGACGAATGAAAAGAGAGAAAAAATAGCTGTAAGAATCCCTCGGGGTCAGTAGATATCAAAGGGCTAGAACAAACGGAGAAAATCGAGAGAAGCGCTTTTATTTTTAGTAAGAACTTTGGCCAGTGCAGTGGGCGTGTAAAACATTTGTTCGCACTATGCGCGAGCCATTTTACAAGTTAGATATTGTATTGCACAGGAAGGATGCCGCATGATTATCAGCTTGTTGACGCAGCATTTCACCGTACTATTTAATGTTCTCGCAGTTGCAAGTGAAAATAATTCCGTTCACTTGGGTGATGTTCGATACTGCTATCCGATAGATGGCGCTAACTGGTTGACTTAAGAGCAAACTCTTATAATTTCATGCACTGGAACAGAGACATTTATTGTAGCATAGAACATACGACGAAAACAGCTTCGAATGGAAAATCTAGAAAAGGACTCCAGGTTTTAGACAAATTTATAAATAACATAAATAGTCACTTGAATTCAGCAAGAAAGGCGGCATTTGCCCCTTCCACCTTCCCTGATTAAAATGGGATGCCATTAAAATCCATCCATCCGGCAAAGTTGGGCTTGGTTGAAGAGTAAATTAATCGCAGGGACACCTAACCTTATTATATATTGGCAATGTGATAGCATTTGCAGCCCTTTGCCGGAAGTGACATCACTTCCGGTCTGGTGACGTCGCTTCCCGTCTGGGGACGTCACCCTCCATCCAGCCAATGACAGCGCTGCCGTCTTGTGATGTCACTTCCCATAAGCCAAAGGGCAGTGATGTCACAAGGCCGAAACATTGTCATTGGCTGGAGGAAAGTGACGTCACAAGACGGGAAAATTCTCATTGGATTGAAGGAAATGATGCCCTCAGACGGGAACTGATGTCATTTCCTGTCTAGAGACGTCACTTCTCTCCAGCCAATGACAACGCTTCCTATTGTGACGTCGCTTCCCTCTAGCCAATGGGAATGCTTTGTACTGGTGACGTCACTTCTCTGCAGCCGATGGGCGAATTTTATGGTCGATGGCGCGTTTTGCAGCGTTTAAGCTGTACGTCAGAGCAGCGCTTACGTGTAGTGGCAGGGTCGCGGCACTACGGGCACTACGCCTGGGTAGACTCCGTGGCCCGGATACGCTGCGGGTAAGATCTTTCCTGTCAGTGGTTCCTCCTTGGTCGGGGAGGCGCGTGGCTGGGCCACGTCTTCGCTCATCACAGCAGTGCATAGCAAGGCAGCCGCCAGGAACAGCATACTGGTTGACGCCATCTTGGATTCACTGCACAATGGTTACAACGCTCTCGAGGGACGGTGCGTACGGCAAGCAGTGTAGTTCAGCTTAGACCGCTTGGCCAAGAGATGCTTCCCTGTTGAAACGTTCCGCATGAGTTGCACATATCGAACAATGAGAATATAGACTGCGTGTAATAAGAAAAAAAAAGACGGAAATTTGCATGATCTGTAAACTTCTTGCTTATAGTTTTCACATGATTTCCTTATCGTTTTCGCGTGATTCTCGTATCATACTTATGGCTTTTATATACAGCTCGCATTAATTGCGGTCTTTCGGTATGTGTTGTTTATCGTATAGTACGCACAGATTTCAAGCAGAAACATGAAAATCTATAAAATCACATAGATTTTCATAGAACACAGAACGAAAACCAAAGAAATAGTGAAAAACGTCACACGTAACGTTTCACAAGAGATAGGCTAAAGAAATGACAGGGAGGGGTGAACAGTTCTCGAAGCACAAACTTCAGCGGGGTATGAAGGGGTCCAGACTCAGTCCACTGACAAACTTTCCGACAAGAGAACTGTTCTCCGACTGCGTCCAGATGCAGGTAAGGCACCTTTAAGCTCACAAAACTTATTTTGCGCAGGTACTTGTTCAATTCAAATAGAGTGTTAACAGAGACTCAAAGAACGTATGTTTGAATTAATAGAGACATAATATTTTGTTGACTGTTTTCTTCTTTACAATGGTACTAAGAGATTGGCATATCCGTATCCCAATTTGGAATTCGTCTATTGTACGCAAATATTACATAACTAATTTTTTATTGCATACTATGTTTCGGCTTCAACAGCCCAACGATGATTAAGACGTAGAAGTGAACTTCGGGTCACACCAATCATAATAAGCTGCTATAAAGTTACTTCTTTATTGCTTAAATTTACTCAAACTCTTACCCTATAGCCACATACTACAGCCGGAATGTGAATTAAGAAACCAGCAGCCAGATCTCAGTTATTTTATGCCTTCGGAGGCCTTAATTACACTTAAACTTCATAGGCGTCATTACGCTGTGAAAACAAAGTGAAAAAACACAATTGAATAAATTCAGTCCTGAATTATTTGTTTAACGTGTCGATTTTTGTTTACTAATGTCCTGCCCATCATCACAACGATCTAAACAAAAACTAAAACCCCAATCAATCTACAAACGGGCAAACATGCCCTGCGGACTTGTCTAACCTGTACGAACACGCAGATCATTCCTGAGTAGTTCTCCGTGCTTCGTTCACTCTCTTCCGCATATTTCACCTCAAGTTGTCTAGACCACGGTAACTGCATTCTTCATCAGCATTTAGAAAATTGCCTGGAATGACACTGTTCGAGCCTTCCGCGCTCGAGAGCGACGTGTGACGTCATCATCTATCAGAAGAACTCCGATGGGCGACCTTTACGTGGTGTTGTGACAAAGGCAGTCTCATCAGCTGGGTTGGCTCATCATTCCACCGCGGCGCAGCCTAAATCAGGGATCTTCGTTTCCGCCTCCGTACTTCAATAAGTACACAACGACCTGGGGTAAATTAATAGCTGTATGTAGTAGCGCGACATTCGTTATGCCGCTGCGTATTGCATTCAAATAGAAGTTTTTACTCTGGGCTTAAAGACAACCCTTAATCAAATGCTCCTCTTCAAACGCCTAATTCGAAGAAATTTTCGCTCCCCTAAAAGTGGAATTTCATCATCATCATCAGCCTGACTACGCCCACTGCAAGGCAAAGGCCTCTGCCATGTCTCTCCAATTAACCCTGTCCTTCGCCAGTTGCGGCCACCGTATTCCTGCAAATTCTTAACCTCATCCGTCCACCTAACTTTCTGCCGCCCCCTGCTACGTTTGCCTTCTCTTGGAATCCACTCCGTTACCCTTACGGACCAGCGGTTATCTTGCCTTCGCATTACATGACCTGCCCAAGCCCATTTCTTCCTCCTGATTTCGACTAAGATGTCACTAACCCGCGTTTGTTCCCTCCCCCACTCCGCCCGCGTCGAATCTCTGAACGTTACCCCCATCATTTTTCTTTCCACAGTTCTCTGCGTTGTCTTTAACTTAAGCTGAACCCTCTTTGATAGCCTCCACGTTTCTGCCCCATAGGTGAGCACCGGTAAGATGCAGCTGTTGTATACTTTTCTTAGCAGAGCAGAACGTTGGGCCAGTTGATCTAGCGACATATTCAGGGAAACTTTGCGCAGATTAACACAAGGATAAATGGATATTGGTAAACTGCTATTTACTAGGCGTAGGCGAGTTTGGCCACTGCAGGACAAATGCCTCTCCCATTTTTCTTCAGTTAACCTTATCCTACGCCAGCTGCATATACTCTACTCATACTTTTTTTGCGCCGCAATAAATAGCATTTCCTTCTTTCGAAGTCCTTCAATATTTGCCAGGACAGCCCGGCTATCTGAGGCCAGCTGTACGCAGGTCGGCCGAGACCACACAAAGATGGGCGACTCGGCGGCCGGACTCACCGCTCGGTGGGCTGAAGGGTTGAGCTGCGTAGATTGACTGCAGCTTGGTCTGTTCGCGTCTTATATACGCCCTCAGCCGGGGCCGTCGTCTTATCGGCCGTGACCGCCCGGTTGGACCGGACGGAACCACCCATCGTGATGCCAACCAGCTTACCCTTTCTTTCCACGTGCTGCATCTTCCCTTCCCCGAGTTCAGTCCGAGAAAGTTTGGTCGCGTCTCGCATATGGCGCGACACATGACCGGTCAATGGAGAGAGTGAAAATTTCGGATCAAAGTTTGCTGCGACCGTCTTTATTTCTGGTGGGAGGACGCGACGGAATGTGCCCGATAAGCAGCAGTGGCGCTCTGGGCATGGACCAGGCAACTGGATGTAGTATAAGGCGCGTCTGAAGCCGCGGTAAAGGTTCGAATCCATGATGAAACTGTGGTTTCGAAATTGGCGTTGAGGAAAACTCGTTTGTATGTTAGAACTGCGCTGGATTGAGAAAGCCGGATAACGACTGTTGCAACTGGTGGTTTAATGTCCTGTTTCTCGACTTTACGCATATGGTGAATAACAGAAAAAAGAGAAAGAAACTTGAAAAATAAAAGAAAGCGAATAGAAAACTCTAGCAGTGTGCTCTGCGATGCCGTGGTAGAAAGTTAAGTTTACGCGTGCAATCCTTTTTTGGTTTCGTCTTGTCCTGTTTTCTGCACAATGAACAGACTGTGCAGTGCACACCGTTTCCTGTACAATGTACAGACACTGTACACTGTAGTATCCTGAAGTCGTGGCAACAAGCCTCGTTTGAAGCTATAGTAATGAGAACTTCACAGCGCGAGAACATGTGAGTAACGTCTGGGACTACCAAACGATGCCGTGAGAAGATGAAAGTAGCTCTCCAATCGTCGACCTGCAGACTAAAACAGTCCTAGATGCGGTTGTGAGCCTTTAACTAACTTAACTAATTGGTTAAGATAGCCTGCTATCCCTCACAACGAGAAGCACGGGTGCCTGGAATCAAACCACAATGCCGAACAATTAGGCGGGGCTGCTATGCTTTCATTATGTTGCAACGCCAAATATCCCACTTAAAACTGTTAGTTAATGTGCCCCGAATGTTGAATAAAGGAGTTGGATTTGAAAGCTCAAGTGGCGAGTAATGTGAGTCGGCCAGTTCGTAGATCATCGTTTTGAGCAGTGAGCGTGAAATGTGTAGGACAAGAAGCTAAACGCAGGACACATTGCTTATGCAGGGTGTACCAGTTAAGATGGACCAACATTGAAAGCAGAAATACAGTAAATCTTGCTAGGAGTTATGTAAAGTATCAGTTAGAAGTTTTTTTGGGGGGTCGGCTACCTTAATAATTAGTCGACATTAGTTCACTTTTAAATATGTGTTTAAACGCTCAGACGAGAATAGGAAAGTTCTCAAGTGCCATAAGAATGATCAGACCCAGGTTCTGCGGACTAAATAGCCTTAGCGTAGCCTTCTTTATTCGGCAAAAGTGCCCGCCAAATTCAATAAATACCACCTGACAGTGTGCTCCGTGCGCTCGAATGCACCGCGCTTACAGCGATCTTGATCCGCGAATTTGTGAAGCGCCCCTGCTTTACGCCTTATGTGCTGCCCACGACAGAGCTTCGCGTTGCGATGGTTCCGAGATAAAGGCCAGCAACCAGTTGCAGAAATGACTCGCGACGCCCATTTCTGTAGCGATATTTGCTCACTCAGGCTAACAAAATACAGGACCTTGGAATGCGTGCGGAAAAACAATGACAATATCGTGTGTTTGCATTTTAAAAGCGTGACAGTAACGAGCAGTGACGCATATTAACCCGCTGAAAAATGCAAAATTCGGCGTTTCTCATGAAGAAAAAACAAAAAACTTTAACATCACTGCGGCGACCGGCAATGGAGCAATGCGAAAGCAAAACGACCACATTTTATAGCGACGTTCTGTTCTGACATTCTATTGAGGCTGTTCTGACGTCCATGTACTGTATCGACGTCCGTGGCTATGTTGACGTCCACACACTATGGACGTCCAAGAGTATTTTTCCCGGTTTTCGCCACTAATTAATCAACCAATTATATGTCATCGACGACATTTTTCTCACAGCAACGTTTTATCGCACACTATTTCACACAAACACATTTTCACACATCCGCCTTCTGATAACGACGTAATCACGCGGACGAAATTGCGGACACTTTTTGCTGACGTGACAGAGAAATATAATGTTTTCGCATTATTAAAAGAGGAGCAGAACGATGGTTTGGCCTTTGCTTTCGATAGTACGTGGCTTGTTAGCGCCCTAAAAAGGGAGCTTCGCGCAGACATCTGTAATGGACGGGGGTTTCAGGGGTTTTTTCGCAGTGATATTCGCGTAAAGAATGTGCTCGATTAAGTCGGCCTTTGCGGCAATTCAGAAATGGCACCTCTTTAGCACGTTCGCTGCAGCCTTCTTGATGACACTAGCGGGTGTAGATCTCGCCGCAAAGTGCCGCAATTTCCGTCTTCAGTGCTTGTGGAGCATTTGTCGGGTTGCGGTACACACGGTCCTTCGCATAATCCAAGAAGTTCTGAGCAGTAAAGCTACTGGTCCATGTCACCCGGCCCACTGTTCTTTGAAGGCTCCGTCAAGCCAAGTCCGTACAAGGCTGCTGCTGTGAGCCGGGGCCACATTGTGCTGAAACCAGCGGCCAATAGAAGTGCAAAGGAGAGGTTGCGGGAGAAATCTATAACTGAAACATATCGTTCAAGCCTCGCAAATGTCGTTCAAATACTGCTGCGAAGCGAGCCTTTGGTCAGGAAATACGGGTCCAATTATTCTTCCGTCAAAGATCCCACGCCAGAAAACGAATGACCACAGTTAACGGCGTTTTGACTGCGCCGCCCAGTGTGGGTTTCAGTAATAGCTCCAGTAATGCGCGTCATGAACGTTGACTTGAGCATTTCTGGAGAGTTTAGCTTCATCATTTCAAAGCACCTTGTAAATGAAGTCCGGTATTCCGCAGGTCTTCACCAAGATCTAGTTTCACCAAGTCAAGTCGACATTGCAGGTCTCTCTGCCTTCTGACTTTTGGAGCAGCTTGAGGTGTTACGGGTGCATTTCAGATTTCTTTAAAATTCTCGTCAGTGAAGACTCGGAAGTGCATAGCACAGCTGTCGCATCGCGCAATCATGCATGAACGTTTCCAACTTTGGCTACGACGAAAGCCAAAGCCTCTGTGTGTGCTTCTTCACTGATGGCCCCCTCTCTGCGTAGCGTCTTCGTGAAGCTGCCCGTCTCTTTAAGCTTTAAGTAAATCCTCATTATTAGTTTGTCTGAAATCGGCAGGCTGTTCACCTGGCCACCGGAAGGTGGGCAACCTGTCCATATATATATATATATATATATATATATATATATATATATATATATATATATATATATATATATATATATATAATATATATATATATACATATATTTAATTTTGTGAGCTGTCGTCTTTGTCGATTAAAAACGGCTACGCTAAGGGTACTTCTTCGGAAGGACCTGAGTCGGACTATATTTATGGCTCTCGACAACTTTCCTATTTAAACCTAAGAGTACAAAGACATAATAAAAAGGTAAATAATAACTGTCAACTAACTATTAAAGCAGGTGCATGAGAAAAATACTATCAGCTACTTTGCGTAAATCGTAACAACGCTCGCTTGATTTCAGTCGGGAAAGGTTCGCTTTTGATTTAAATCTTGGTCCATCTTAGTTGGGACACCCGGTATAAACAAGGAAAAGAGCCCGCCCTAACAGAAACGTAACGCAACACTGAGGCGAGTTGATATTTCAGCGTTCTAAGCCAATAGCTGAAAACACGAGCGACAAGAGCAAGGGAAGCAGAGGACTGGTACTGCATAGTAATTTGAAAGCAGTCCGAAAGACGTGGAGAAGCAATACGGTAACGCAGGATACTCTTCTGTTTTCCTCGTTCATATTGTGCGTCATCTGCGTTGTTAGCCTATAGCGATGTAATACCAACTCGACTATCTCGCCTCTCTATTGCTGCACATTTCCTCAAACGCGGGGTTCGTTGCGAATGAGAGCTCTCTCCTACCACCAGTTCGGTGTTGGCGTTGTCGGCGTCGTGAGATAAAAATCACGGGCATAACTTGTTAGGTGGTCCCCAGAGAGCAACCTAGGAGGCAGGTGGGCCACCTAGGGGTCACGTGACTTTGCGGCGTCATCACAACCTGCCCACTTGGTTGTCAGCAAACTGCTTACCGTGGCAGGTGGCAGATAGATTAATGGTTGGTCGCTCGGGAAGAGCAGCCTGTGCCGCGCACAATGCCCACCGCTGGGAGCACCTGCCATCGCAGGGCAGTGGCGCATTGCTTATAGCCGCTGCACCACTGCGCCACGGAGGAGTATGAGGACGGCCAGGTATCTATGAATGTGAAGTAGAGAATGACCTTCTGCATATGTGGGAATTAGCCCATTACTCTATAGCGTCAAATCCTTAAGGCCGTTCCTAAGTGTCCCCTCCATTTTCTTTTTCACCTCTAGCTTAGAACTCAGTCCGAACACACACCTCCTAATTATTGCCGCATTCGTTTGCCGGGAGGTACACAGACTAGACGTATGAGCATGGTGGGTGTACGACGATGACCTATAGGCTTTATCCAAGTACAGTATGCGCCATATTTATATGGAAAACGATAAATGGTACATCGGTTCTTAAAGCGACAAAATATAGGTCTCACTGCAAAACAGCACCGCGGCATCAAATGGCTTTTTCTTTCGAGTGCTGTGTTCCTTTTTTTAGTTTGGTAGCAAGGCGCATTTTCAGATTTTTGGTATATGTAGCTCCTTTGCCAAAAGTAACCGAGCAACAGATTTTTGCTTCTCAACCGTATAATAGAGTCGTTGCGGCCCCCCTAAAGGCCAAAAGCTGTCAAAACGTTAGGAAAAGGGCTCACAGTTTACACAGATTCATAGCTTAAATTAAGGGCTTCCGTAAGTGATTCGCTATGCGGTAAAGAAACAAACCACTTGTGCCCGGTTACTTTTGGCATAGACTATGCGTGCAGTCTTTGCCAAAATTAACAAGGCTGCATGGTTGTTTCGCATTCGTATAGTAGAGCCCTCACGGCTTCCCTTAAGATCAAAGAGTTCTTTGAAGGGGAGAACAGGGGATCTTCTTACCATACAGAGATGTAGAGCTTGAGGGGTGGCATAATAGCGTTAATATACGACTGAGAAGAAAACCGCACAGCCTGGTTACTTTTGGCAAAGACTGTACGTATTTTATTCAGGAAATCTTCATCCCGGTCGCACCGGATAAGACACCAGTTCCGGAGGTCTAGACTCCGCATGAAGTCGCTGTCGGTGAGCCCCTGATGCAGAGATACGTGGTAGTGGTAAAAATTAGTCGGGGTTTAACTCCGCTTAAACCGACGTGTGACGTGTGGAAGCGCTCTGACGTAACTGGTGACTCCGCGACACCATAGCAACAAGATGGCGCAAATCTCAAAGTTAACTACTTTTTGGGGGAGGCCTCGACCAATTTTTTGGAAATTACCCTGGCTAAATTTGGAGGTCACCTTTGTGTCGGGCACCATCAAATATGGTTGTACATCGATTTTGGTCCAAATCGGCCAAGGTCAAATTTCGGGTGTGGCCCGGGCCAAATTCTTGCCGCTTGGCGCCAAGCGGCAGTTGCTATGGCAACGAGCGATACATGCACAAGACACATTTTTGCTCGGCTCTGACGTGGGTATGAGTGCTTTCGCACCAAAACTGATACTTGCACAGGACTCAGAACTGTGCCGATAATGTCTTGAGATGCGTGAACGATTTCTCTTAGGCTCACCTCTGGCTTTCAGTTGATGTGCGCTAAGGCGTCGGTCTCTTACTCTTCTCTCAATACACCGTCACGTCTTCTTCTCTGTGGATGTACTGCTTCCGTTGTGCGAAGTCGGTTAAACAACGTTTTGAAAGTAGCAAGCGATGGCACTCGCCAGCCGGGGTGCCGTACGGCAAAAAACGTGCTGCTAAAATGAGAGCTCCATCTGCCTTCAAGTTCGCAATAACCATTCGTTTTCTGAGTAATCGAAAAATAGCAGAATGCATCGGCAGCCTTGTTAACTGTCGGAAGGGACAAAGCCACTCCAAAAGAATTTGACGCCAAGAGTTTCCAGACATTACAATTTTTACAGTTCCTTTTATTTTTCGCTGATCCCGACCGCATTCAGCGATCGTGATGAGTCACATTTGGGTGGGAGAGGAGTTGCCATCAGAAGGCGGCAACGGCACGCCGCTTTCCAACGCTCTAGTGGGAGATAAGCAGGGGTTGCGTGTGACGTGTTCATTTCCGGGTGACGTCAGCCCGTGGGAGTGGCTCTGCGGCGTTCTGCGACCGCCGGGAGTCCGATGTGAGCGCCTGGAGAGCAGCGCGCAGACACCCAAACACACCTACACACACTCACATGCACACATGCAGAAGTGACAACACGTACTCAGAAAATCCGAGTCAAATTTAGCTAAATACCCTTAACAACGCAAAATGTACAATCAACCAGCAGTAAAAACCAGTAAACAGGAAGCCAAAAGGTTAAAAGAATCTCAGTAAATGAGTACCGTCATTGCTTGTTGAATTAATTAAGGTGTGCAAACTGGTACAAAGGCCTTCAATATGGTGCTTCATTAGCTGAGCCTGGTTTCAAGCGGTCAATCATCGTTTGAGACAGGGCGCATTTGGGATTTCTATTCAGAGGGCAACCATTTCTTTGCCTCTGATTTCCTCAACGGGCATTTAAGAGTCTTAGTGACTGAACTATGCACCGTTTCGGTTTATTTTATAGCATTAGTTATCTACTTTGGCTCCATATTCGTCCTGCTATACTTTAATTTAAGGTGCTTTGCGACCAGAGTTGCACTGCGAGTGAGGAAAAATGAATGGAAAACATTGCAGGAGACTGTTCCTGGACACCACTTATTCGTATGGGGAATGAGAAAGAGGGCTTAAAGGGAGAAAAGGTGCGGTAACGGCTTCACTCTGGGTGGAGATTTGAATTGTGCCACGAGGAAGAGGAGGAAAAGTAAAACAGCTAGAAGACAAGAAAATGACCAGACGGGCATCAACGGTCATCCAAGATTCAGCCGTCGCCTGCAACAAAAACACTGCAGGCAGATTTAACACACTGCCAGCAGATTCTGAAAGAACTGGGCGATTTTATACAGTCTTTAACCTGTAGCTGCTACAGGAGACAATGAATGACTTGGAAAGTAAATGTTGCGCGACGTGTGTCAGTCTTTGCACTTACGTTTCACACATAGGAGTTATATGCCTGTCAAGCGGGCAAGTTAAGTGCACTTACGGAGAGTTTCGCTAAATATAAGTGCACTTAGACAAATCTAAACGTCGCAAGTGAAGTGTCACTCGCCGAAGAGTGCACTCCGGTTGGAGTGCGTTCAGGGAACGCACTTTGAGGGCCGAATGCGTAACCTCGACAGCAGCGACTTAGAAGGCACAGTATGGATGGTGCATAAAAAGTACTCACAAGTTTATTTTACTTGATATGACTCTGTTTTTGAAAAAAAAAATATTTCTTTATTGTAGCTGCAAGCGAAGCAACGCAACAAAGGAACGCGATCAGATGCAACTCGTCTGCACGCCGCCATCTTGTTTGTTGTCAAAATTCTGGTTAGTCTTGGCTGGTCTTGGCTTTTCTTTTATTTCAATTTTTCTTTACATTTTTAGAAAATGTTAAAGCTTATTTTCTTTGCCCTATCACGTCAAAACGTCAATTTTTAAGTTTTTTTTCTTTTTCGTCTACATCTTCAAAAATTCCACTGATAACGTTCAGTCATTTTTTCGTTTACTACGAGTGCACTTTGCCTTCCCGCTTAGCGCCGCGTAGTCTCAAGTGTCACTCGGGATGCCGAAGCGCACTTCCCGTAAGAGCACCTGTGCTCTTTACAAGGGTATTACGCGACAAAGAAAACGGAAAGCTTTTCATACTTGATGCTGTTTAATTCGAGCAGTTTAACAATTCCTTTAAAATTTTCAACAAAACAGGATGTAAGGGGGAGGCTAATAAACTCAAAATTTTGCATCGGTCTGCTGTAAAATGTTTAATGATTATTAAATGCGCATAATAGAAGTGCACTTCGTCTACAACTCACAAAACTCCAGACAAGGCAGAAGAGCACACTCTTCGCCGGCTACAAACAGACACTCTCGTAGCCCCACTTAAACTCCACCAAAGGTACCCCTCACTCTACAAGCCAGAGTGCCCACACTGTGGAGAAATAGCGAAAGCTTTTCACATGGTGTGGGCATGCCAATTCAATCCTGCTACAGACAGACTTCCGAATATCCCAATTTGGAGCAGTGGGAGGCCATTCTGCACAGCGAGGACCCCGACCAGCAACGAGGACTGGTTCGCACGGCCCACGCTGCGGCGCAGGCCAGTGGGCGGCCGGAATAGGCGGACCACCCAGGGCTCCGGTAAATGCCATTGTTTAAATAAAGTTGTCAATCAAATCGCAGTGCCTAACACAGCTCTCAGGGGTAAATCTGACCGGATTTTTTTTTGCGAAAAAAAAAAGTATGCTGTGTTGCACAAAACCTGGGGTGGAACAATGTAGCGCACTGGTTCGGAACTGTTCCTCTTGAACCGACCGGTTCGGGTTCAGTTCGAAGATGGCAAAAAAATACCTGTTCGGAATTCGGATCCGGTTCTGGCAAACAATACGGGTTATGCTCGGGTACCGGGTTATGCAATACGGGTTCTGCTCGACATCCTTCCACCGACACAACGTATTTCTAAAGCCTGACTGCGTAAAAGAGCGGCGCACGACTGGCATGTGTGCTCGACAAACATTCCGTAAAAAGGACAGAAATCCACGTCCTGCCCTACGTAAAAAGTGGGTGAAAAGGCAATGCTCCAAAGTTGTCTGTCAGACGACCATACCATGCTGAATACGCCGTTTCTCGTCCGATCACCAAAGCAAAGCAGCATTGGTCTCGCTCAGTACTTGGGACGGAGACCACCTGGGAACACCGAGTGCTGATGGCACTTGTTTTACCCGCGATACATTAGTGGTGCTGGAGAGTCCCAACCTAGGGTCTCAATCTACTCTGTCAGATGTGATCTCATAATATGCACATTACTCGGGCCCGATGCTCCCTGCTGAGTCGTTGTTTTATTTTTTATTTTATTTTTTTTTTGTAAGCTAGACTGCCCGTCGGAGAAGTGCTTGCATTTATTTTCACGGGCAGCGCCTCTCTATTCATCAGTTCCCGAAGAGCCACTTGTGCATAAGGCTTTAGTTCAGCTCAACAATGAGGCTGGCCAGTTTCAACCAGCTGTTTTGCTGGGAATAGCGCATTTACTTACAGCCTTCCTGTGGTTTTCATCGTATTTTATGACCGCGTATGTTCCTGTTATGCTTCGTTCTCTGACATTCGGGTAAAGCTTTGAAGCCTGCTTCAAGATGAAAGGTAATGTCATCTTTCGCACAGCGCCTTAGCATAGAGAGCTTGTCCCGCCTGTGCTTCCTGGTCCGTTTTTATGTACACTCTTCACCAAAAGTAACCAGGCTGCATGGTTTGCTTCTCAGCCGTATAGTAAAGCTATTATGCCATCCCTCAAGCTCTAAATCTCTGTACGGTAAGGAGAACCCCTGTTATCACCTTCAAAGAACTTTTTGATCTTCATGGAAGCCGTGAGGGTTGTACTATACGAATGAGAAGCAAACCATGCAGTCTGGTTACTTTTGTCAAAGGCTGTACTTCAATGTAATTGTGCTAGTCATACATGATGCGGAGAGAAGCGCCGGGCTAGGGTGTTTATGGACCGTGGTTCGATGCCTGGATACGAACTCTCTTACTACTTTGCCCTGCTAGTACCGTCTACGGGCGCTTGTCTGAAGAGGAGGATTTTATTGAACTTTTCCATCGGGGAGGACACTTCTTTATTGACTCTATTCTTCACTTTTAAAATAAAATAAAACGCAAGTAACTAACTTTAGTTGCATATCTTAAGTGACTGCAAACAATTCACTCTTCTGAAATGCTCAGCGTTTCCCATGTAATGTTCCCTAACATCCCTATCGCTCCCCTGTCCACCACTGCTATCACTTAAGAGACACGAAGTCTAATATATGTGCTGCATTTCAGTCAATTTAAGATGATACACTTCACGCAAAGTGGCCGAGCATGCATGTGTACGTGTAAGATGGTTTGGTTTATTGAGGTTTAACGTCCCAAAGCAACTGAGGCTATGAGGGACGCCGTGGTGAGGGGCTCCGGAAATTTCGACGGCCTGGGGTTCTTTAACGTGCACTGACATCGCACAGTACACGGGCCTCTAGAATTTCGCCACCATCGAAATTCAGCCGCCGCGGCCGGGATCGAACCCGCGTCTTTCGGGTCAGCAGCCGAGCGCCGTAGCCACTAAGCCACCGCGGCGAGGCACGTGTAAGATAATGCAAGATTCTCTAGTCGCACACAGTAGCCATGTGGCAGAAATTAGTAGAACTATGAAAAGAAAGCATATACGGGCGAAGCAGACGAAGAACCAGGATACGGGAGGCAGCGAAAGCTCAAGGAATCCGTCGAATGACGAATTGTAGTCGCGGATTTGCCGTATTTTGGGTAAACGTTTTCTGCTGTTTTAGGAACAAGGCTTCTCTAAAGCCAGATGGGCCTGATCGAAGCGGGTAGTGTCTGCGAAAGGCAATCAGCGGAGCGATGTGCGTTGTACTGCGGAAAGTGTGGGATTTCACCGGAAGTCTCTTAGAAGACGATAGATAGATAATTATTAGCCTCCTCTTTCTATCGTGGTTGTGACAAGCGTCACCTAGCCAATAATTCCTTGCGTGCTCAATATCATCGGGTTAACTGCCTATAGATCTCTGAGCTAAATCTGACATCTTCTTCACCCTCTATCTTCTCTTTTTTTTCGTGGATTGCCATAACTTTTTATTCTTACCACGAGATAATTCGCAGTGTCTTTAAAAATTGTCGGCTAGTGCATCTGAAAGGTATTGCTGGAGTCTTCTTGTAGGGCTGAGACTTCTGTAACTGTTTACCGAGGGTCGTCGCTTACGCCTTTCCGACACGCTCGCTATCGTCTAGCGAACGCATGTATGGGTTTATGGAAGGGTAAACGTCGGAGTGCAAAAGTGCTTTGGGGCCCCAACCTATCGATGTCCATAACACTTTATCTCTGAGCAAACTTACCGGTACTCACCTATGGGGCGGAAACGTGGAGGCTAACGAAAAGGGTTCAGCTTAAGTTAAGGACAACGCAGCGAGATATGGAAAGAAAAATCATAGGTTTAACGTTAAGACACCGAAAACGGGCAGTGCGGGTGAGGGCAAAAACGCGGATTAGTGACATCCTGGACGAAATCAAGAGGAAGAATGGACTTGTGCAGGGTGTGTAATTCGAAGGCAAGATAACCGCTGGTCCTTAAGGGTATAACGGTGCGACAGAAAGTTAGGTGGGCGGAAGAGATTAGGAAGGTATGAAGTACAAACCAGCGCGTGCTTGCTTTCATCAAGCGATACTGAGAAAAACCTTGCTTCTTTCAGACAGGCTGTTTCAGATGTAGCTTGGTCTGATGTGCTGTCTATGACAGACGTGGAAGCCACTTATGAAAGCTTTCTTGATAAATTTAAAGCACTTTACACTGCACATTTTCCGTACAAGGCGCACGTAAGACCTCGGAAAGGGCGCAAGGAGTGGATGACGTCACAATTGCTCAAGGAGATACAATCTAAAGAAAACATGTACCAAGACTTCATAAATACACGCGACCCCGATCTATTAGCAAGATACAAAGTCCTCAGAAATAAGCTAAACAAAACGTTAAGGCGTGCTAGGGATTCGTATTACTACGGCAAATTCGAATCATGCCACGGTGATTCTCGAAAGTTATGGAACCAGATTAACAACGTTGTTTTACGCACACGCCAGACTAGCCCTCCTCAAGAAGTACTTATTCAAGGACGAAGTGTAAATGGGCAGGAGCTAGCAGAGGCGTTTAATCAATATTTCGTCACGCGAGAATACCTAAGTTCGTCAAACATGCCATGTGATGCCCGCATTAGTCAAAGCAGCGATTCTATGTATCTAAGTCCAACTACATCTTCCGAAGTATTCACTGCATTCATGAACATGAAGAACAGCAGATGCCACGATGCGGATGATTTGCAGATACGGCCTGTGAAGCATGTGTTAGATATTCTAGCACCAATTTTAGCACATATATTTAATTTAAGTTTGGAATACGGAGTGTTCCCACGGCGCATGCAAATTGCTAAGGTGACAGCTTTTTATAAGAAAGGTGATAAGCTTTGCGTTTCAAATTATAGGCCAGTTTCCGTGCTGCCAACCTTTTCTAAAGGACTGGAAAAAATTATCCACACGCGAATATCATGCTTTTGTGACAAACACCAAATAATAACAGATTCGCAGTTTGGTTTTATCAAACATAAATCTACAGAGACAGCATTAATAAGCCAAAAAAGTACCTCTTACAGTTTTTCGAGGAAAAGAAACTTGCCCTTGGCGTTTTTATAAATTTTTGGCAGGCTTTCGACTACATCAGCCACAACATACTTTTGACAAAACTGTTCGACTACGGTTTCAGGGGTCGTGTTCACGCGCTTCTTACGTCATATCTTGCACATCGCTTTTAGTTTGTTGATATTAATAGCTGTCGATCCTCAGTAAAAAAAGTACCTGCTGGCGTACCTCAGGGAAGTATCCTTGGACCGCTTGTTTTTAACTTATATACCAATGATATCGTTAATCAATGCCTGCATGTGAAGTGCGTTATGTATGTAGATGACGTCTCACTGTATTTCTCATCAAGCGCATGTGAAGATGTGATAAACGAGGCCAATAGGACACTAAGTACACTCCATCAGTGGTCCCTTAATAATCTGTTGAAAATTAATGTAACTAAAACTAAGGCATTTATGTTCAAACCAAAAAATAAAAACGTTATTCTACCATGCGATCTTAAGCTAGGTTTGGAAACGATAGAGGTTGTAGATAATATTAAGATATTAGGGGTTCATTTCAACAGCCAGCTAAGCTGGGACGATCATGTTAATGCTATCATCAGTAAGCTTTCTTGTGTCACAGGTATCATTAACCGGCATCGTCACTTACTTCCATGCAAAGTTACACTTCTCCTATATAATTCGCTCTTTATGTCCCAAGTGAACTATGCGCATTTAGATTGGGGAACAACTACAGGTGCCAATAAAAATAAGATTTATGTTTTACAGAAGAAGGCTCTGCGTGCAGTACTTAATGTCGGTTCTCATATAAACACATGCGATTTATTCCACCAGTTCAATGCCATAAAAGTATCTGAAATGTATAATGTTAGGCTAGCTGAAAGATACAAGAAGGACATAAAACAAAATATGAATTACTTGCGTGACACGGCACACCTTTCACTAAATGTACAAGTTTATCCTAGCAGACACAGCGAACTGTGGCATATTCGAACCTGCCGCACAATATATGGTACACATAGTCTAGCAAACACGTTGCCCCGTCTTCTAAATAAGTTTCAAACTGCACAAGTTGATCTTTCACGTGCATGCCGCCAAGTTATACACGATGTATGTGCCACTTTATAGATTCATTGCTTCTTTATCCTTTCACTGCTTCTTTATCTCTTTGGTTTCCGTATAGTGTTGACCTAATTTGAGTAACCGAATTCCTGTTGTTCGATGACGTGTATTTTTCTGTTTCCTTTTTTTGTTACCATTTTTTGTTGTACACTTCATTCCTTGTCATTTTTCTAATAATACGCAAAACCATGTTTGATAACTATTGTTTGCATTTTGAGATGCTATTTGTTTAAAACATTTATGTTACCTGCTGCCCTGCAATGTAGGGGCCGAGGGGCATGTCAAGCCAAAATTTCTGGCTTTTTTCCCTCGGCCCTCACCATGTGTACATGGGAAAATAGATTGAAAATTGAAATTGAAATTGAAAAGTTTGCGGGGATACGGTGGCGGCAGCTGGCAAAGAACAGGGTTAATTGGAGAGAGAGGCATTTGCCCTGCAGTGAGCGTAGTCAGGCTGATGATGATGATGATGGTGATGATGAAAATAAATTAACTCCTCCTGCTATTCTTGTGTTGCGAATGCATGTGAGGAAAACCTATACGAATACCAGAAGAACTTTACGATGGCTCTTACCCGGGATGAACTGATAATTATCGTCCCGAGGATTATATGGCAAACACCACAAAGCTATCATGCGCGAATAACTCAGCTGCTAACCCTAACACGCCGTTCAAATGCATAAATACCTATTTCTTACTTTCCATCTATCCAGCAGGTCTGGCTGGCACACAAATCCTGACTGTTATCGCACCTATAGCTCTCCTTGCTGCTCCATCAACATCGGAGGCCCAGGCAGAGCCTCTTCCCGACGCCAACGGCGGGATCGAGTACAAGCCCTTTGCACCGTACGAGTGCCAGTGGTGTAAGTGACGAGTAAACCTAGTGACGCACGGAACAGCCCCTATTGTGTAGGCAGGCTAGTGTGATGTACAGTGAACGTTAAAGAATTTCATTTTTTTTTTTACGTTTGGTGTTAACTTAGAACTATACCAATGTCTGCCAGCAGGTGCCTTAGTGGTGTTGCTTATTTTCTTGTAAACATCGCCGTCAGGAGTAGCATCTGCCGTCACTTTCTTTTTATTTACAGGCAGTTAAACAGGCAGGCAGGTAAACCAACACATATCGTCTTGCAGGCTATTATGTTATGTTGAAGCAAGCTCAGCTCAGGTTATTACCTTAAAAGTCTCCCGTCGGGGCATTACATAAGGGTTTTCATACGAACAGTAAGGATCATGGTAAATAATCAGCGTAAGTGGTGAAAACCGGTGTCTGTTTCAGCACTCAGTGTGGCGAGCCTTTTTCTTCCGCACAGTGAGGAACAAGAGCCTTTGCGCCTACCAAAGACGAGGGTGGAGAGTCAAAGACCGTGCAGAAGCGCAGCGAGCTATGTCCTTTGTTCTCTGCATCTTTGTCTTTGGCACCCAATACCGCACTCATTTCTTCATACAATCTAAACAAAAAGGTGTAAAAAGGGAGTGAACACTCCTCTGGCCCTCTTCCTTTTGTAAAAAGTAGTGCTCTAGAGGACACCTTCCTATTCTTCGTCAAATAGTTTAATCTCCTTCATACACCAGCCGAACTTTATCTGTACCGGCACACATCCACACCTCAGTGCCCAAACTGTACACACACATATGCAGATATAGAACACTGCCTTACACAGTGCCACGTAGCCTTCCAGTCCCCCGCCTATCCTTACCCGCCCCCCCCCCCCCCCCCCCCCCGTGGCCCATCTGGCTTGCCTCCCGGGACCTGAACCTGCAACGTGCCCTCGTCCCCTTGGCCCAGGACCTACTGAACACCTAATAGAAAGGATGTTCTAATAAAAGTGTCACACCACCACCACCACCACCTCTTTTGCGACCCCCCCCCCCCCCCCTCTAAGGCGTAATTGTGTTCACAGTGTACATACTGGACGAAGAGATAAACGATTAACAAGAGGTGTGTACCAGATGCTGCGGGAGAATCCTCTGCCTGAGGGCTCACAGAGAGAGCCTCACCGCAATCCAAGATAAAAAAGAAATTGTGTGGCTCACGCGCCTTGTATCCGCTCCCGGAGTTGTCACAGGTTAATCGGTAGGAAGAATAAAATTTGTTTTGAGGAAATTAAAGGTCCATTAACTGCCTCACATATCTCGGTGAAAACCTCAACCACGTCGTGGGAAGTGAGGAAGGTGGGAATGAAAGAAAGAAAGAAAGAAGGAAAGTAAGAAAGGAAGAAAGAAAGAAAGAAAGAAAGAGAAAGAGAGAAAGAAGGAAAGAAGGAAAGAAAGAAAGAAAGAAAGAAAGAAAGAAAGAAAGAAAGAAAGAAAGAAAGAAAGAAAGAAAGAGTCGCCGTAGTGGAGAGCTCCGGAATAATTTCCACCACCTGGGGGTCGAATAGTCCCCACGACGCGCGCACTTTTTACGTTTCGCCTCCATCCCGGGTACAGAAAAAGTAGTCGCGCGGAGCGAACTGTAGACGAGAAAGTAGTGGCGCGCTATTCAAACGCTCCATGCTACTAGGGCCCCGGAGTGCAAATTCGTAATGCGCTGATTAACCATTTTGAGCTGCTCTGTACACAGCCGTGTACACTCACGCAGGTTTTTTTTTTATTAGTTGCAACAAATAACAGTGATTTTATTTCTTTTGAGGTGAATATAGCCTCTTTCAACGAACTCTGCGCATGCGCGCCTCTCTTCCACTACCCTCTCCACGTTTCACGGGTTGGAAACAAAACGCCATCTTGCAGTGCGCATGAGCAGTTCGTGTTGATTACGGGTGCAAGCCGCAGCCGCGAACGCGCACATGCCACAACGCACGCGCAGAACCAGGTCATACCAAAGGCGTTCAGTGCATGTGTTTCAAGCAAATTTTTAGCAGACGAATTGTCTCGCATTCCCTAGAGGGCGACATCTAGGGAAAAAGAAATTTGCATCCTTCATATCAGAAGTAGGGTGCGTTCTACATGTTACATAGCGTTAGAAGTATGTGTGAAAACAGTAAGGTTTGTGAGGCTGCATTTTTATGCCGTGAAATTTCGCCACCGCAGAAAAGATGAACTTTTTTTTTCCAGTTTTTCTGCAGTCACGTGTATCCTCGAAAGAGAAAATAGTTCCATGATCCCTAGAGCGTTTAGTTTGGCAAAGACTGGCATTTCAATTAGAGTTCCCAATAAATGGAGTGATTACTACAGAATTTCGTACATGCCTGTAAGGAAATAGCAAGTGATGTTTTGGTTTGGATAGCTAACGAAAAGCCTTTCCTAAGATGTGGATATGGACGGAAAACTGTTTGTTTTGCACTAAAGCTAGGGGTGACCCGAGCAAGCAGTAAAAAAGTACGTTCTTTTGTGACCTGCAGAAGTGGCAGCTTCGGGTTTCTTTGAAATCGACAGAAACTAGGCGCGCTGAGAGAAAGCGCTCACATCGCCCAGTTGCGCAGGTCTTACATTGCTCCCAGCACGTTTATAATTTTTCCTTCCATACCCTTCATGTTTTTCTGTGTCTCCCAGTCACACAGGTCATCCGCAACTGCACCAAGACGCTGCTGTTGAAGAAGGATTTCTCACGCGTATTTTTAGCCGTACGTACATCCCCATTCATTTGCAATGAGCTTCGAAACACAGCACATTTTCGCGGACACTATGTTTGGTTTTCGTCCTCACAAGTCAGCACAGGATATACTTCTGCAGCTCCACCACGACATTTTAGATCCTGTAGAATGTCCCCACAACGAGAAGGTGGTCCTGGCCTTGGATCTTAAAGGCGCATTCGACAACGTCAAACATGAATCCTGGACCACCTCAGTAACACCAACTGTGGCCACAAAACATTCCATTACATAAGACAATTTCTTACAGACCGTCAAGCCTATATAGGCATACAAGATGCGGAACACGGGCCATACACCATCGGCTCGAGGGGAACACCTCAAGGCGCGGTCCTGACTCCCCTGCTCTTCAATTTGGCAATGCTTCGTCTTCCCTCCAAATTGTCTTCTCTGCCCGGGATACATCACGCTCTTTATGCGGATGACATTACAATCTGGGCCACGCAAGGTAACCTGGGCCACATGGAGTCCTGCCTGCAAGCAGCGGCGACCCTAGTCGACGACTACGCGGCCTACTGCGGACTCCAGTGCGCCCCAGCTAAATCAGAATTTGTGCACTTACGTCCCTCCCCTCGGGACACAACACCGCTTCGCATCAGTCTCCCCTCGGGACCGATCCGGGAGGCCAAGGAGTTCCGCGTCCTTGGCCTCTTCATACACCACCAACGCAGAGTCGACACCACCCTAGCCAAACTTCGCACGGTGGGAGACCAGGTGGGCCGCATGGTCCGCCGGGTCTCCAACAAGCGGGGCGGATTACGAAGCAAGGATGCACTGCGGCTTGCCCATGCTTTCGTAACGAGTAGAATCCTCTACTCAACTCCCTACTTGCATCTGCGCAAACACGATGATGACCAACTGGAGGTCATCCTGCGGAAAGTCATCAAGCGGGCTCTCGATCTCCCGGTCACCACGTCCAACCAGAGTCTTCTGGCCTTGGGCGTGGTGAACACATTTAGGGAGCTTCGAGAAGCCCACTTAGTCAACAATACACGCGTCTTGCACAGACCACGTCCGGTCGCCGCCTCTTGGACCGGCTACACATCAAACATGACTACCACATTGAGGAAAGGGAGAGAGTGCCAGAACCCTGGAGACGCGCCCTCCGGGTCCGACCCCTTCCCCGCAACATGTCCAGAGAAGACCATAGCGGTCGTCGCCAGGCGCGCGCGGAAGCGTTGGCGCGATACTATGGTAACCAAGAACACGTGTATTACGTGGACGTTGCCGGCCCACACCATGGGGGGTGGTACACGGCCGCAGTCGTACACAACACAAACACAGTTAACGGGCTCACTTTCAAAGCCTACAACGCAAAACACGCGGAGGAGATTGCCATTGATCTGGCTCTCACGAATTCCAAGTCAAAGCACATCATCACCGACTCGCGAGGGGCCTGTCGGAACTACGAGTTGGGCTGGGCTCCTCCGCTTGCCTGGCGCATACTGGAATATAGCTGTCGATGCGAAGATCCAACTCCACGCAACCTGACTTGGGCCCCCGGTCACCAGGGACTCCAGGGAAACGAACAGGCCGATCAGGCCGCCCGCGCACTCTCTCCCCGGGCTATCTCCCTGTCCTTAGAAGGTTGTCCCAATCTTGTCCCAGATTGTCCCAGATTGTCCCAATCAGACAATCTGGCCCTTACATTCGAACAAATCACCGATTACTACAAGGAGGAGCACCGGCGCTACCCGGCCCCTTGTAAGGGTGTGGATCGCGCTGACGACCGCCTCCTCATCAAAATTCTTACTAACACTGTACTGTGCCCGGCGGTGCTTAAACATTTCAATACATCATTTGATGGCGCGTGCCAGTTCTGTCGGGAGGTGGCTGACACCTTCCACATGGTTTGGGCGTGGCAATCAAACCCATCTATCCCCCCCAACCCCAACCCCACCAGAGAGGACTGGGAGGCGGCCCTGCTCGGCTGTCAAGACCTAAAAAGCCAAAAGGCTTTGGTTCAACGGACGCGGGCGGCGTTGCTTGCCAATGGGGCACCGGAGTAGGGGCTCCACCCAGTATTGTAAGGGGAAAGGGCCAATAGGGTCCTACCCCAATCACCTTTCTGTAAAAAACTTAATTTCCCATAAATGTTTTTCACCGCCACCACCAATCAGCTGAAACCACCGAATAATACGTTCACCAGTTGCAATTTGAACGTTTCGCTGACTGGCGCTTGAAGGGTATTCTCTAACGACGCTTCCTCTATTAACAACGCCTGTCATGAAAGCCGAAAATTAAAGTCAATCCCTTCCCCGCACACTAGCCTTTCTGCTTGTCCTGGCATGCGCTGGCCACGTAGGGAGCAGCCTTTCTGCGCGGCCCATATAAAAGTGGTCTATAGACAGCTTATAGACTTCTTATGGACTCTATTTTGCCTTACTGTAGATATTTCATTTTCTCTTCTCACAGGCTATATACTGTCTATAGAGAAAAGTCTTCTAAATATGTATGTCCATAAATCTATAGACTGTGTGCAGACTGTGCACAGACATTACTAGAAAATACTATAGATTGTTTATAGACAATAGTCTATAGGTAATGCAAATTCTATAGCCAGTCTATAGACTGCCTATAGAGAAAAGTCTACCAAAAGTGCATGGCCATAAATCTACAGACTGTCTATAGGATTTGTATTGCCTATACACTACTTCCCAGGCTTCGTCTATAGACAGTCTATAGACTTTATAGACAATAGTCTACGGGCAGTCTAGTGACTGTTTAAAGGAATCTTTGTAAGGGCCCGTCGTGGAAGTTGTAGAATGCGCCTCGCTGTGCAGAAGCCTGAGTTACATAGAGTCGGTATTTACCCCGAGCGCGCCATACAGTGGATAGTCGTTAAACCAGGTTTCCACATTTCTTCCACTGGAAACTGGATGATCTGACAGGGATGGATAATAAAAGAGACGTTGGTTCAAATGGGTACACGTAATACAGCATCATAACGCACGCGACAAGTACGAAATGTCGCAAATGGGAGCGAAGGCAAACGAAACTAGTTCACGCTCATTGTACTTTGCATTTAAAAGGAGGAGGCAGAAGCCTGGCACATATGATGATTTCGTAAATTATGCACAGCAAACACGTTACAGAAAGGTGCTGTCGACGTCACAGTAGGCTGCAAATTTTTGTTTTTTAAAATTTATGCAGCTCAGTACAAGAAGCAAAGAAAAAGTAAGCTCCTACCTTTAATCCGAAGAAACCAATTACATCTCTATACTTTGAAAATGTTCAAGCAAGTCAATATAGGTATAATATGGTTGCGTAAATTGTTACGCAAGTTAGCAATGTCTCTAGTAAACCGACCATGTTTTTTTTTTGTTTAAGAGTAACTGAAGGGTTTTCTTTTTTTACAGCATGCCCTTTTTTCATGTTTGTGCATTTTGTGCCCAGTCACGCACTAAGAACATTATGTTAACATCGTTTTTGTGCAAGGAAATTAAGCAGCTACCATTATAAACAGTTTACGAACTTGTCGCCAAAATTTTCAAAGTGCCTACTCTGCAATTGCTACTCCAGATATCCATACCCCTTTTCAGCAATGTTCGAAATGCATCACAAAACCACCCGAAGGACACTACAAAGAGGGGACCTGGACGACGCGCTATCAGCCATGGACCGTCTTCGCCAAAAGTAACCGAGCAGCCGCGTCGGCGGCCGGAGCCACCATTCGGCTGCAAGCCCAATCCGGACGCCGACGTGGTTGCTCGGTTACTTTTGGCAAAAACGGCACACTGTTCACAGTCGACGCATCATCCTAGGCCTAACTGCAATTCAGCAATGTTATCGCATAAATTGACCTCCTACCCTTTCATGTATGTGCGTCTGGATCTATACACCGCCTCTGCAAAAACTAATCAAGTAACGGGGTTCCTTCATTCACCTTCTGGTGGAGCACTTAAGCACCCCTTTAGCTCTAAATCTATATAATGCAAAAAGAACCTGTCTCCTCACCTTTCGAATCATTTTGGTCTACAGCTAGCGTAAGTGCTTCCATACACGGCTGACAAAGAAACCCCGTTGTTTAAATACTTTTGGCAAATATGGTACGCGGGCTGCTGTCCTGAAGGGAAGCCATTTGCCGAGGCAGCATATGTGCGAATCCTATTTTCCATTCAATTAAGGAGGATCAACTTCATTGAATTGAAAGCGACTCTACATCAGGAAATGTTGCACACCACTGCCGCCAAAAACTGCCAACAGGTGGTTTTCAGTCGTGAGAAGTAAAAAATTGCTCGGTACAAGGAGAAAAGAGGACGAAAGTTGAAATTGTTCGTGTGTCTCGTTCCAACAAACAGCAGCAATATGAGCTAAAATATGCAGAACACTGCGCATTGGCGCGTCTCTCTTACCCTCGTTTCTGGTCCTTGTGTCAGATGAACCAGAAAATGGCAAACCAGGAACTCATGAGGTGCGTTACCAAGAATGCCCCCAGAGTCCCAGACGGAATGTACTGCACTGACAAGGAATCCGTAAGTGCATCACCGCAGGCGATTACTGGTCTTTCCTCCTTTCTTTCTTCCTTTCCGTCCTCCTTTCCATTACTATCTGTCTGTCTGTCTGTCTGTCTGTCTGTCTGTCTGTCTGTCTGTCTGTCTGTCTGTCTGTCTGTCTGTCTGTCCGTCCGTCCGTCCGTCCGTCCGTCCGTCCGTCCGTCCGTCCGTCCGTCCGTCCGTCCGTCCGTCCGTCCGTCCGTCCGTCCGTGTCTGTCTGTCTGTCTGTCTGTCTGTTCATTTAGTCATCTATCTGATACATTTTTTCATTTTATTTTTTGTTTGAGTGATTATCTCTGCCTGCGATCGTTATAGCATGACTGGTTTGTACTGCACTGTGCACCATTTCGTTGATTGCAGGTTTGTTTATAGCAGCTGCTATTAAGCAAGCTTAAGAAGCTTGTGCTAATTGTCTTCAGCGCCAGATGTATTCAGTTTTGATGGGTGTTCACAGTGTGATCTAGGCATTCTAAGTGCACTTTCTGGTTGCGTCCGCTACCACTGTGCACAGTCACTGTAGGCGGCGATCAGCCATGCACTTCGTAGGAGTGGTGGAGTTTGGTGGCGGCCGTAGATCTTTTGCTGCTGTAGGCCCCGCGTCCCATGGTCACGAGTGCCGGAAGACCCCACAAAGAGTTCCCCCGCCGCGGTGGCTCAGTGGTAAGGCGCTCGCCTACCGAGCCGGGGTACCCGGGTTAGAACTCGACCGCGGCGGCCGCGTTTCGATGGCGACGAAACGCAAGAGGCGCCCGTGTGCTGTGCGATGTCAGTGCACGTTAAAGATCCCCGGGTGGTCGAAATTATTCCGGAGACCTCCACTACGGCACCTCTTTCTCTCTTTCTTCTTTCACTCCTACCTTCCTCCGTTCCCTTACGGCGCGGTTCAGGTGTCCGCTGAGATATGTGAGACAGATATTGCGCCATTTCCTTCCCTCAAAAACCAATTTACCAATTTACCGGCCAGATATGTGGGTTACGTGAAAGTAAGTGCCCTCTATAGAGTGAGTTCAAAACGCGTTTGATGGCAGAAGAAAGCTTTTCGAGCTATTCGGAGCATCGGAGGTCAGGTCCTCTTTCCAAATTAATGGCTGCCAATTCACTGAGAGTGAGAAGCCGAGAGAAGAAAAGTTTATGCAAGCACTGACACCCTGCTGATTTCTCAACAAACTCTTTGCCCAAACGAGCTGAGAGTACGTGGAGTGGTTTTTTAAAGAACTATAAACACTTAATTTTTGCTTTCGGTGCGTTAGACATTAGCATGGAACACCCCGTGGCATTCGCCCTACGAAAGCTAAATAACTTACATTTCAATTTCTCCTTGACGCTGTTTCGGTTTCATCAACCGAAAGATGGTTGCGACGTGTAGTTGAACATCAGGTCATGTGAGGCACAAAAGAAACTGCAATATAACTGCTGTACGTCGTTTGTTGTAATTCTAGCTCTTGAAGCAGACTGGTTTAAGTGCTCTAGTGAGTCAAGACAACGTATCGGCGTTTATATTGCAGTTTTTCTCGGCCTCATGTGACCTAAAGTTCAAATGCACGCCACAGCAATCGTTAGGTTGACGAAGCCGAAGCTGCGTTAAGGGAGAAATTCAATTACAAACCATTTAGGGGTCGTCGACGAACACCCCGCGGTGATCCATGTATTGTGATATCTAACGCAGCATTTTAAAGAAGAAAACGTGCAATAAAATTAGGCTTCTATAGTCCTTCCAAGGGTGAGGAAGGATTGCCTACAAGTAATATTCACTTCTAGGAGCACTTCGCTAATGAAATTAAAACAAAAGGAAGAAAGGCATGAACGTATTGATCTGTCTCTGATTTCATATGATGCATAGTCAGAGCTCTTACGTCATACTTATGTCTTCTACATTTTTACAATCACCTGAACTATCACCTGCGGCTACTAGTGCAAACTAAGTCAATTGTTTGTAAAGCCTTGTTTTGGCCACTGTTCTCTGGGCTACTTATTGTACTTTGAAAAAAAAAAAAAGCGGCATTTCTGTGTCAGCAGTACAATTTTAATTTTCGTCTGTGCCAATCACATTTTTTTATATTCGCCTTCTAATTTCGTATTTTCCATTTCGCTTGTGCGCATTTCGCCACTCAGTTGCTCGTGCAGCAAGGACTTGCCGCCGTTTATGCCGCACTGAAAGCTCTCTTCACTGGGCGAATTTAGCGTGCTGTGTACCGTATCACCATTACCGAAGTTACCAGAGTACCGGGAGTCAGCGTGCCATGAGTGCGCATGCGCAGATCACCTAGAGGGCGCCAGGTGGCGCCAAGTAACGGACAGCTGCGCGGGCGCCTCCCACATTCCGACCAATCAGCGCGACCGCACTGGTGGTGGGCGGGCTACCGGTAATCCGGTAACTGTAACAGGGTACACGGTAACCTAAAGGGGTCTACTATCTCCTCCATTTTCCACTTAAACCACTCGAAATCATGGATCTTGGCACCTTTTTTGTTGCGCTTCAGCACGGCCGGCATGGCTAGACTAGGAATTGGGAATCTGCATTGCAAATGCTGGAGCCAGCGCTGGTGCGAGCGTTGGGTACGCTTCCGCTAGAGGCGCTAAGTTGCTGCGTACCTGTTTCTCTCTCTCTCCCCCTCTTGCACTCCTTTGCTCTCTCTCCGACGCATCTCTTTCCCTCTCGCACTCATTCGCACGCTCCAACGCGAGCGCTACTTCCTCTCGCTCCCGCAAGGGGCGTTATTCCTGAGCAGCATTAGAAGTGTAGGAAACCGTAGGTAAAGAAGACGGCGAATCTTAATGAGAATTGACAGCACAGTTGAACAAAAATAAAGAAAGAACAGCTGAGCATGGTGGCAATTGCCACCACCCCGTTTCGAAGGGGGTGCTCCTATCCATCCATCCATCCATCCATCCATCCATCCATCCATCCATCCATCCATCCATCCATCCATCCATCCATCCATCCATCCATCCATCCATCCATCCATCCATCCGTCCGTCCGTCCGTCCGTCCGTCCGTCCGTCCGTCCGTCCGTCCGTCCGTACGTACGTACGTACGTACGTACGTACATACATACATACATACATACATACATACATACATATGCCGCCGCGGTGGCTCAGTGGTTATGGTGCTCGTCTGCTGACCCGAAAGACGCGGGTTCGATCCCGGCCGCGGCGGTTGAATTTCTTTGGAGGAGAAATTCTAGAGGCCCGTGTACTGTGCGATATCAGTGCACGTTAAAGAACCCCAGGTGGTCGAAATTTCCGGAGCCCTCCACTACGGCGTCTCTCATAGCCTTAGTCGCTTTGGGACGCTAAACCCCATAAACCAAACCACATACATACATACATACATACATACATACATACATACATACATACATACATACATACATACATGCATGCATGCATACATGTATGCATGCATGCATACATACATACATACATACGTACATACATACATACATACATACATACATACATACATACATACATACATACATACATACATACATACATACATACGTACATACGTACATACGTACATACATACATACATACATACATACATACATACATACATACATACATACATACATACATACATACATACATACATACATTTGTGACACTAGAGGAACCAAGTGACACAGTTAAATGAAGATAAAGCCGAGCATGGAGCCAACTTTCACCACCCCGTTTCAAAGGGTTCCCTCCTATCTTCTATCCATCCTCTTGTACCTTTCTCCTCTCCCTCTTTTCTCCCCTCCATTTCACCTTTCGTTCCACCTTCTGTTCACACTCATCCGCTCCAGGAAACAGCACCCACAACAACTGCTTTAGCGGGAAGGTGAGCTATAATGCTAACGCAATAAACGGAATAATCATCGAATAAATGTTTAAGCGATCTGGCGACGAAGACGCAGTGTAATAGGAAGCTGGTTCTTTAAAGCCTCTAGCTCAATTTTCAAATTGACCTTATCGTCCTACGTTCGGTCCGCTGCCAACAGATCTCGCACCTTAGTTTCTGATTTGTGCCTCGCAGGTCTCGATACTCTCGGGCTGCCTCCAGGAAAATCTTCAGAAGCACAACGTAAGTTCCTGCAGTTCTTCAAGCTTCGGAGAGCGCTTTGTGTTTAGGAGAGCCCCTTTCCTCTCAGCCCGAGTATTTTCCTCCCGAAACATGTTGAATGTTTCAAATATGTTTAGGAGGTTTGGCACTGATAGCGTGAAAGCATGCTTGAATGACAAACTTTCTCTTTAAATCCACATTGTACTTCACACTAAGCGCATATGTCGCCCTATTTTTTATCTGAAATTTTCAGCTCACGAGTAATGAGCATGACATTTACCCCTTTTACGTTAAGTTCGGATAATATGTGTATGTACGTACACTTGTATGTACGTGACGTAACCTTCACTGGAGGACTGAGCACGCGACTCAAGGTGTTTTTGGGCTGCGAGCTTCGAAGCATCTGGAGGTCCGAACAGAGCGCGAAGCTTTTCCTTGAAGGTGTCCCAACTCGTTAGTTCGTCCTCGTGGGTGTCGTACCATTGCCTTGCTGTGCCAGATAAATAGAAAATTACGTTTGCCAGCATGACGGGGGGGTCCCACCTGTTATGGGTGCTGACACGTTCGTACATCGAGATCCATCTCTCGACGTTTTCAGTTGAGGCACTGGAAAAGATGTCGGGGTCACGGGGATGAGCCATGACCATGAATGTAGTGGCAGTGGCACTTGGCGAGTCGCCGGGCTGCGTCATTGTAGCGGTCCCGGTGTAGCGACCGCTGCGAAGCTCCGTGATGGAATAGGCCAGAACGAGAGGAAGGGGAAAGTCCTCACCTCCACCAAGATGTTACGTGGCGGGAGGCGTTCACGCCGCGCATAACACTGGTGCACTCACGCTGAACACAACACAAGCACAGGGCGCACCGGATGCCAAAACATAGGCCACTGCCCAGGATTCTGAGCCCGAGCACGCGCCAAGCGCCCTCTCACTTCGTCTGCCTCATCTTCTCTGAGTCGACCCGTAGCAATACTGTCCGTCATTGCCAACATCCCGGTCGGGACAACTGAAAGGTCTCGTGTTGTTTCTCTCAAGAGAAAAGTATGTACCAGTTGTATCTTATTGGTACTCACCTATCCGCCAGAAACATACAGTCTTTGCGCCGTTTTCCTCCTGAATCATGAACCAACTAGCCCAAACTAGAGTTTTTGAGCATATTTCTTCTACAATGGTCCCTTTACTGTCTCGAAGCTCTCGCACCGAACCAGCCATTGTGTGTGTCAACCTCATCGCCGTGTCTACATGCCAGTCCCGAGTTGGCGCTGGTCCTGTCGTGTTTGTTTCTTTTGTCCCCGTTTTTTGCGGCGTTTTCCTCCTGAATCATGAACCAACTAGCCCAAACTAGAATTCTTCTGATGAAAAGGGTTCAACTTAAATTGATGAAACACAGCTCGCTGTGGAAAGAATAATTATAGGTTTAACGTTAAGGCACAGGAAGAGGACACAAGGGGTCAGGGAACAAACGTGAGTTAATGATGTTCTATGGAAACAAATAAATGGGCTTGGGCAGGGTATATAACGGGAACGCAGTATAACCAACAGTCGTTAAATGTAACTTTTTGATACCAAGAGAAGGCAAGCGTTTCAGGGGGCGGAAGAGAGTTAGGCGGGCGGATGAGATTAAGAAGTTTACGGAGATACGGTATCCGCAACTGGCGAAGGACAGGGTTAATGGGAGAGACGTGGGAGAGGCCTTTGACCTGCAGAGGAAGTAGTCAGACTGATGATAATGATAACGAGTGAACGATATCTCACTATGCGCGGCAGTTTCTCAAGCCCATAATCTGCCTCTGCCATGATTTTATATTATTCTTCCCCTTCACAGATGTGAAGTCCACGGTGGTGGCAAAACCTACGTTGCTGCATACGTTCAGTACATCACTTCGCCGCATTATCTACCAGCCACTGCTGCGTTTGCTTTTTTTTGTAGGCCCCTTGGATGTAATCTCAAACTATTGGTTATTTCACACCACTAGCTGCGTTCAGAGCATTGTTAGCTCTGACGAATTTCGGCGTCTAGGCAGGTGTGCGTGTGTACCGGACAACCACGTGTAGAGAGGGGGTCGATTAACCTCTGAGACTCCTCGTGCCCCCCGCGATCGCTGACCAAACACAACGACAGTGCCCGCTGCATTAGCCCATTTCGTACTAGCGGTACCAATCACACGCGTCATTCACGAATAACATCACACTGAGGCTACTTGAGCGGTCAGATAATGTGTTAGATAGCTGTAGCAAATTTACCTTCCCCCATATTAGTGACAGCGTGCCTTTTTTATACTAATTCTAACACTGTTATCTTATTCAAGCAAAGCGAGACTCTATTTTAGTGTAGGCATTAGTACTACTGTTGTTACCATATTCCCACCCTCCTAATCTCCACAGGGACTAACATTTACCTATCTAAGCAAACTTGAATCATAGATTGAGGATGTCACCCAACTTCCCGCACTTTTAAGCGAGAAGTTCCCAGACACCCTTAGAGCGTGGGGGGGTAGCGGTCTCGGACTCGAAGGAGATGACCTCGACTCGGCGTGGCAAGGTCAGCGGAGACCAGCTACCAAGTGACAAGAAGTTTTTGGTGGTTTGGTGCCCAGCTTTCGCCGGTCGCAAGCCAGAGAATGGGTCGGAGCCAAAGGTTCACAAACGAAACAAAGTTTATACAGCTAAGAGGCGATACAGAGGATTTCGTAATCACTAGTGCAAACACATACAAAGTGATTAACAAAACAATGCAACTCGACAAAAGTTACACTCAAGAGAGAATACAAAACAAAGGAAATATTGCACCTAAAGTGCACTAACACAAGAGAGAGGCAACAAACAGAACACAATTTGTTCACCAGGCCCTGCGACAGTCCGACGACCAGAGGTCCACGACGATGCCGTCTCGCAGATTGGCGCGCGCTGCCTCGTTGGTCCGTGACTGGGGCAAGTGTGCTTACCCGGGAGTCGAGCGGGCGCGCTTCTCGGAAGCTTGAACGGCGGCTCGGACTAAGCTGACAGCGGTCAGCGCCCTTCTTATAAAGGCTTGGTCCGCGTCTGTTTGTTCTACGCGGCTCGCACATACACACAGTATTGGCCGTGCAGTCTCCTTTTCCTTCTCGCGCCGGCCGCACGTCCTCATTGGTCAAAAGCCGGGAGTCGCTTCGAGGAGCATCTCGTAATTTCTGGCGTGGCGCCGCCTCCTACGTGCGAGTGAAGAGGAGGGGGACATGTCTCAGCGCACGCAAGGCTACGCCCTCTCCGCCGGTTAGGAGTAGAAGCACCTCCGACATTCTAGAAAAATCAACGTCATGGCTGACTCATTCCCTCCGGCGAGCAGTGGTGGAGGGGGCAGCCACACACACAAGGCTATTAGCTCTCCTGGGTTTCCTTGTCCCCCGTTTTACGACCCGCGCTGGCGAGATGTATCCGCGCGGCGCTGTTTTTGTTTCTTTGTTTTTAAAAATGCGCCGAATTTTGTGACAGAGGATAAGAATCAGGTGGAGTCCATTTGGCATGTTCCCTGTGCATGGGAACATGGCAATATCCGTGATGAGAAAAATATATGATAGTTGTTTCTTACCACTGCCCATCCTGTGGGACACAGACATAGAGACTTACGAAACTGATCTGCAGGCAGCACAGCGAGCCATTGATAGGGTGACGATAGGGCTAACACCAAAAGATAGGAAGAGAAAAGAATTGGGCACAGAATAAACGCAGGTACTGATTCCTCAGCTTAAATCAAGTAGAAATGGGCATAGACGGGGCATGTATTACAAAAAAAAAAACAGTCAGTGATCCTTAGGGGTAAGAGGGTGCGTTCCAAGGGAAGGCAAACTCAGCAGAGGGCGTTAGAGTAGGGTGGGCAGTGGAGGTTAGGAAGCTTCTTAGATGAAGTTGGCGCAGTTGGCGTAGGGTATGGTTAATTAGGGGTTGGTGGTAGAGGTCTTTGCCTCGCAGTGCACACAGCTAGGCTGATGATGATGATGGTTACGTGAGAGCTGGGCTGCGAACCACCGACTCCATTTTGCTTTAAAAGCGCAGCACGCGACTGAAATGTTACGCACTCAACTTTAGCAGCCAGTCTTGTTTGTGAGTTCGTGTGTTACTACAGCTGACGCTGACAGAGACGTAGCCAAGGGGGGTTGTTTCGGTGTCAGAACAGCACCCCGAAATTTTCTGAGCAATGCGTCCCCCCTGCCCCCTATTTCGTCCTTCTTGTCACCTATGCTTTTTACACACCGCATCGACATACTAAACTGTAAATACGAAAATAAGCGTGTCGGTTTATTTATGAAAAGATGGATCTACAAATAGGGGCTCTCTATTGGGAAGCGGAAATTATTGGAGAAAGAGTCACTCTTTTTCGCCTTCGCACGACGTATGGCACTCGTTTTAATTGTAGGGACAGTTCACCCAATTAAACATACCTTTTCACGTCAGCCTACTTGTTCATCCTTTGCATTGTCTTGAAATGATCATACACTATCGCGAAAATAAAAAGTGGAGTTTTTTTCTTACAGCGTATCTACGGCAGGGCGCAGGTTCACATGCATGGGGTAGAAGTTTTGACAAATGCCATCCGTTCGCAGTAGCTGACTTTATTGCGGAGCGGAAGCTCTTGTGTTCTTGTATAGCGTGTGCAAAAATTGCAAATATCCGCAATATTTCGTACGAGTGTTATTTTTGTGAGAAAGTAAATGTTCTTTACGAATCAAGTCCTCGGAGTCCTGCGCGCACTCATATATTTATATAGATATTGCAGTGAACGAAACAACTAACCCTTCGGCTTTAATAAAGCAGAAAAATGATTAAGATATTGTTTGCACGCAGGCTCTCTTTCTGTCTTTTTTTTTTTACTGGCGGCGTATAATACCCCTCGAAAAATATTCCTGGCTACACCATTGACAGTTGACCTGTAGTGTCATAGCGATGGCATAGCTTTATAGCAGCAATCGTACCAGAGCAGTAATTTCCGTGGTGTTACCTTTTTTTCCAGACTGGCGATAAGAACAACAATGGTTTTTTGACTGAATTTAAGGTGAGCATTGGCGGGCAGCTTGAAGCTAAATTGTTTGATTTCATAGCAAAAGACAATGAATGAGAGTTTGCATTTACAGTATGTACGATGTCGATAGGTGGGAGACATTTAAAGGCTTGTGCAAGTTTGAGAAGCGTTTATATACGTCTGCGTTACGGTGAAACAAAATGTCACTTCCATCTTGCTTTATTTGATTTTATTTTTTATTTTTTGAGTGCATACTGTAGACCATGGTTAGGTTGAGGTTCCTCCAACGAGATAGTTTTTATTTTTAAAGGGTACACTGCCGATAACTTCATTATTTTTTTTCTTGGTAGAAACGGATCATATGCCTCTTTCTTGCTTTATTTATGTTTATATCAGTCAAAAAACACCACAGAACAATGGCAGAAATACAACGAAATGATTTATCGTTTTGTCGTAAGGACAGGTTTTTCTGTCGTGTTGCAGCATTTTCGTGTAGTACTGTAGCTCTTTCTACAGTACTTTTCTGTGGTGTGTAATTCGGTGGTACTTTCCTAAAGTAACTGCACAAACTCTTGTTGTTGCTATAAAAACTTGTTGCGCGACAAGTTCATCGACAGAATCATTGGAGAAATTCTTTTATGACGACAGAACCCTTTCTGTTGTGTTTTTAACTGGGATTCGTTATTAAAAGTTGAATTTTTTGCTAGGAAAATGGCACTCGAAAACAAGACTTTTTTTTCCCGCTGGTTGGTTCATACCCATGACATGAGATCCATACTTACTCCGTGATGATCGGTGGGAAGTAAATGGCGGTGCCATTCTAAGTGGTTTTCCGTCCTTTCGCATCTAAAGTTCGTCATTTTAGAGACTAACTGTGTCATAGCCATTAACCTTTCTCTAGGCTAAATGCAGACAGGCTAGTCGTCAGTCAAGCCACGAATCATCCCTGGGGCTCTGAGGTTCGTACTGAGGGAGCAACGTAGGGATGCAGCCGTTCATCTTAAGATGATGATGATGCTAGTTTCTTTTTTTTTTTTGGCGCAAGGGCATCTAAGTTCAAAGAGCGCCATCTTAAGAAAGCAAAAGCTGAAAAAACAAAAAGAAAAAGATTGCGGGCCGGTGGTTGAAATCAAACCTCTATCAAGTAGGTAGGGAGCCGGGCTACAAGGTGTCCAACTTGGCCAAAGTCAACCTCGTTTAAAGTCTCATTTATTTCTCGCCATTTTCCAGTTTACGAGGCCAATATTAGCTTTCGCACTAAAGTATATGCAACATGGTGGCACCCAGCGCCCACCGTTTCAAACGGGACAGAACGCTGAGCAGACCTGAAATCCTAACTGCCTAAACCAAGCAGCCATTGCCGTTATAGATTAAAGTCAGGAAAGGAAAATACTGGTACCCCGAAACGTCGTCATTTCGGTCTCTCGTACCCAACAATTCTGGGCAAAACCATTTGTGAGCAAGAAACCTTTTATGAACGCAATTGTCGCATATAATGTAACATTTCACAATAACAATCAATATATCCGCAAATCAACCGAAGGCCGTCCTGAATTTTTTGTTTTTCTATTGACGTTTTTACTATCGACGAAAGCGACAAAAATGGGTGTCTTAGTTGTTCGATGCGGTCAATGGAAACACATTAAAAGAAAATTTTTGCTACATATCAGAAGAATGGATCATTTCGTTCAATATTTCCGTAAAAGTACCTCACAATTTTCAAAATTGTTGTCCGAAATTGTTGGACATGTAAGTATTCGAAGCCATGCTTTCGTCCCGTCAAGAGACCTAGTAAAATGATTCCTCTTATTAAAATTAAGCGTGATTCGAACAATTTTTCTGTGCCTTTTGACTCGGACTTCTATGTGTAGTGGACTGTGTCGGACACCAAATGGCGCGTGGGGTGAAGGATTAACGGTGAGACGGCAAAACGCAATTGCATCAGGGAGACTTTCCGAAGCTGGTTTGTAATTAGAAATTTCACCCAAATTACTCGGCTTTCCGTAGGCTGTCGTAATTTCGCGAAGTTTAAATTTGGCTGCCACATAAACATGTGTGTCTCGATCGGTATATCTTGTGCTGTCTTTTCTATTTCAGAATTGCTTGTCTTCCAATCACCAACAAAGATTTAGAGAAATGAGGTAGAGCTGAATTTTATCGCATCGACCGGTCTCGCACCGACTGGGTGACCTTTATGGACGCGCAAAAATAAACAGTGCTTTGAAAAGCTTCCTACAATTACGAAGTATTTTTCAGTCCATCATAATAAACGTTATAATAACAAACAAGTCGAATGTAGTAGTGATGCATCTTCCAACAATTTCGAACCGCTTTAGACTTATTCCTGATATATCAAGTTGCGCAATGGGCATCAATAAGTAAAAATCGGGCTATTAGTTTTCTTACTGCTGCATTTTTTTTCAAAAGTTTCATATACGAAAAATATCCACTATAACACCCTAACAATTGGAGCTATCATAATTATTTTCGTTCATTGCACAGCTCCTGTCTTTAGGTGTATACCAGCAGTAACAATTCGACTTGCGATGACCTGTATTAACGTCAGCAATGCTGTCGTCAAATGTGTATTGAGTACATTCTTTAAAATATTTTTTCGCTGTTTTAACATTCTGATTGGAATAACAGAAAGTTCTCATTAAAAGAAGCAACTAATTTTGTGTTTTTATCTTCTATTAAAATTTTTTTGGAAAAGTGGAATCATACCTCAAGGACCGAAAACAACCGTGTCTGACCACTTGATCAAATTAGAGATTATTTCTTAGCACAACACGCGCAACACATCACATAAAGTTAGACGCGGTAAGCACTATCATAAGCCAGGTATCCCCAAAACAAACGCAGCTAAAAAGCCACTAGAGTGATTCGAAAAGGATGGCGCAAAAATAACTCTCAGTTCCTAACTATGTTCATATCTTCAGTTGGCCGTCCAAAATTAGGCAGTCTTGTATTTTATTGCGTTAGCATACGAACGCCCATGTCGCAAAACGTGTCCGTCGTTGGCCTTGGCCTGTGAAGCTTATGTTGGCTGGAGGCAAAGTGAAGGGAGGGAAACCTCTCTCTCCACTTTCAGGAGAGGAAAAAAGAAAGAGGGTGAGGAGAGGGACTTCGCGGTCGCCAAACAGAGTCGAGGGTTGGGGAGAGCGGAAAAGGGGTATGCCCAGAGCCATATATGAGAGAATATATGGCTCTGGGTATGCAGTGTCACATTGCCCGTGCTCGATTGGACCGTGAGTGGAGAGGGGCTACGGCGTGTCACACGGTGATTGGTGGAATGGACCACGCCACCCTCCGGTGCGGTCTGAACCCGTCAACGGCAGTGGCTGCTGTTCCGTCCGGGCGGAACACAAACGCCAATGCATACTTTGCCGCATGAATCGCATTCAACATCTGCAATTTTTTTCTTCCTATCAAGTGAACACTCGTTCGGGTTTTTTCGATCAGCGCTTTATTGCAGGCTTCACTTGGGCACGTAGTCGAACGCGTCCACCTTCTCCTTGAGCGGCTTGGAGACCGTGATCTCGGCACCCAGACCCTTGCGCGCATCCAGTTCACCCAGAGTCGAACAGCCGACTCCCCGCACGCATTTGTAGTGGCACTGAAACTGGTCGCAACCCCGCAGCGAACACCTGCGCACAGCGTTGCGCACAGAAATATACATCCGCGTCAGGTTGTGTCCCTTTTACACGGGGCATCCGGCAGTGAATTATCATGCAGAGAAGCGTGACGGATTTGGACGAGTTGTTTATACATGAATACCCTTTTGCAACGCAGACGAAACACAGGACGTAAGACGAGAAGATACGCACAAGCGCATGTGCGTGTGTCCTCTGATCTCTGTATCCTGGGCTGTGTTTCCGCTACCAAAGTGTCCTTTCATGCAGCCTGGCGGACGGGACGTCCGCCAGGCTGCATGAAAGGACAAAAAGTTTGCTGTGGTCCGGGTATCATAGAAGCCGGGACGGCTTCTATGATACCCGGACCACAGCAAACTTTTCACAATGGCAAACTTAATTACGCCCTCGCCAGGTATGGCTAAACGTCACCGTCCGCATCAGGGGAGGAATTATAGGCAGCTGCTGGAGAGGGATGTATTCCGTCCTATTTGCGCAATGAACTTTTTGAACTCCCTTTGCGAAAAGATTAATGATTTAAAACCCTTGCACATTTCATACAAAACATTTCTCGCATAGGAGATCACGGCGATTGCTCTGCACGACCATTCTTAAACCAGCCCTTGTGCGGCAACAGATTTCAGCATGGCCGGGCACCTCTACGGCTGCAATGCGTTGCTGCTGCTAGAGTTGCAAATCTTGCATAGTCACTTTTGCGGTACGGTAGTAGTGTCCGCAGTTCTCGTACTCTGAACGACGGTGCTAAAACTTTCTATCATAACCAAATACTCCTCCGTTAATCGACTGATCATCTCCATGTGGACTGGGCAATGGCCATTTTGGCGATGTGCTCCTTGTACGTGGCAATGTAACCGGACTATACGTTTTTCTGTGGTCACATGTGTGTGCTGTAGGTATGAAGGAGTGGGGGACAAGGTTTACACTGCGGTCATTGTCACTTGTTCACCATGAAAGGTGGCGAAAATGGTGGGAGGCAACAAGTGGCCGAAAATAAGCGGCAACAGACACCTTTCGCATACCGTGTACCGTGTTACCGGCACCGGAGTACCATGAGCCCGTGCGCAGCCAATGCGCATGCGCAAATTTCCTTGACGGCGCTAGATGGAGCCAGGTACCCGGCAGCTGCGCGAGCGCCTCGGCATCGGGAACAATCAGAGCGTGCTCAACGGTGGTGGGCAGGCTTCCGGTACTCCGGTACCGGTAACGGTAACACGGTACAGGGTATGCTAAAGGTGTCTAGTAATGCAAACAGCCGGGTACCGTCATAGTGTCCAGGGAACCACTTGCCTGTACCGACAGGGCCTGGGGTAATGTCCACCGGGGTATCCTCCTCCTCCTGATGGGTATCCTCCCCCTCCCGAAGGGTACCCTCCCCCTCCCGATGGGTAGCCCCCGCCGACGCCTCCATGCGGAGGGTAGCGGCCGCGAGGTTCCGGGTTGTCCTCAGCCAGTACCGCAGTAGCCCAGAGCACGACCGCCGCCAGGAACAGCACACTCGCAGACGTCATCTTTCCTGCGGGGGTGGCCACAGCTTTGTGCACTTTACTTTGCTACCTGCAGCCTTTGTACAAAATGTCGAAAGCCTCCTTTTCATGGAGGTGCAATGAAAAAAGAACCCGTATGCTGCGCAGTGTCAGTGCGCATTAAGGAACCTGAAATGTTAGAAATTCAAACCTTCTGGGGCAGTGCCTCTCACAACTCATGTTACGTAGCTTCAGGACGTTAAACCCCACGCACTTCTCGAGCAGCCATCGGTTGTTAATTTGATATTGGGAAGGTTTAAAGAGAACCTCAGATGAACCTACAGTGAGCGCACGTGTTGCGGCAAAGTATTTTTTCAACCATTGCTTTTCCTTTGAAGGAAGATTTTCAACTCAGGGTTTCAAGGCCAGGTTGGTACGATAACATGCGACCGTGGCTACCTTGGAATGCTCGTTTTTTTTTTAAATTTCAATGACTAGCCCACTGTGGTCGCTACCGTAACAGTAATCGTCACCGCTCTCGTAAGGCCGCACGCACGTGCTCGTTAAATTACGAAGCGCGTGAGTATTTAGCTCCTTCATTGTAAAACTCTCAAGAAGTAAAAACAAAAAAGACAAATGTCAGATGAAGCCAGTACCAAACCTGAAGTGATCGCAGGCAGAACCAATTGAAGAAGAAAAAAGGGCCAACCCTTACAAATATCTCTTTAGACAGGCTTTAGACTGTCCAGAGACTTCCGTCTGTGAAGCCTATAGACTTTTTATAGAGTAGTCTATAGGCAATACAAATCCTATCGGCCGTCTATAGACAATTGATCTATAGATTTATATATAACCTTACGCATTTTAGTAGACTTTTCTGTAGGCAAGAATCAACTGACAAAAGGAAATATCTACGGGAAGGCAATAGAGCATACAGGAAGTCTATAGACAGCCTATAGACCATTTTTAACGCCCCAGAGAAAATTTTTAGGAAAACCAATTAGAAAAAAAAGGCCAAATGACGGCAGGGCAAAAGTGATTTGTAGGCCAAAGAGGCCTCAAAAGGATTAATAATCAAGAAGGAGGAGAAGAAACATGGTGTGGTCCAGCGGACCCAAGAGCTCTTGGCAGAGGTAGTGCTTACAACTACAAGCAACGCTGAAACCTTTCTAATCGAAGGCGACACCCGATGCAACCATTTTCCAACACAACAATTGGTTAGTCATATTAAGAACTACGGGATCACTGGCAAACTAAACACGTAAGGAAGTTGGTGCATAACATATTTCCTGCTGGTGATACTGACATGTGCGCTTCATTTGTTCCATTTCTATTTCATATTTTCTCCAATTCGACTATGTACAGCTCACCATCATGCTATTTTTGTCGCTTAGTTCTGTTCTCTGAGAGCGCAATTGATGCCATTTTATTAGGTCAAGGAAAGCATCATCGAGGGCTGTTCGAACATACTCGTACGAGTTTTATCTCAGTGTCATTCAATCGGCGCTTTCGAGTCAAATCGTCGAGCATCATCTGCGCCCGCCACATTTAATATGTACGAAGAATTAAACTCGCTGCATGAGAATGCGCTAATAAAACTTTTGTAGGAACACCCTCAATGAGCACTGGAACTCCCATGAACGTCATGTGGACGTTTAGAGCCCCTGCAGGACGCCTATGGGACGTTCTAGTGCTCACTGGGAGGAATGCACCAGCTGTTGTATTTGAGGCTGCCGGTTCTGATGACCCCATTGAACCTCGTGCGGAAGAGTGCGTGAACTTTATCGGGCTAACAAAGTAAACAATGAGTGCTCCGTAAGAACATGAACATAACGGCGGAAGTCGTCCATTTCTGTTGGCAACCACCACAACTTGTAGCGACCCTCATAGCCTTAGTCGCTTTGGGACGTTAAATCCCAATAAATCAAATTGTAACAAGGGCGAAGAGGGTGTTGTTTCTACCCCAGCGATGAGTCTGTCTCCTCATTCCTTCTGGCACCGAGTGTGCAGAAGCGCGAAGTATCATCATCATCATCAGCCTAACTACGCCCACTGCAGGGCAAAGGCCTCTCCCATGTCTCTCCAATTAAAACCCTGTCCTTTGCGAGCCGCGGCAACCGTATTCCCGCAAACTTCTTAATCTCATCCGCCCACCTAACTTTCTGCCACCCCCTGCTACGCTTGCCTTCTCTTGATTCACACTCCGTTACCCTTAAGGACCAGCGGTTATCTTGCCTTCGCATTACATGCCCTGCCCAAGCCCATTTCTTCCTCTTGATTTCGACTAAGATGTCATTAATCCGCGTTTGTTCCCTCACCCACTCTGCCCACTTCATATCTCTTAACGTTACACCTATCATTTTTCTTTCCATAGCTCGCTACGTTGTCCTCAACTTAAGCTGAACCACCTTTGTAAGCCGCGAAGTATACGTCGTCTGTATATCGAACAATGAACGCAGAAATAATGACAACTGACGGCGCCAGCGGCACTGGCATCGTCTCTTTATAACTGTACTCCACCCCTCGTTTCAGTGTTTATTTCAGCCACTGCCGCCGGCCCAAAGTCTGACTCACAGCAGGCTCAGAATGAACGGCATAGTTTTTCTTTTGAGTATCGAGTATTGTTAAGGTACGCGATACGCTAAAAATGCATTTTCGATACCGATGATCCGATACTTTCATTTTTGGCAAGCGATGCCTAATACTGATACACAAATTTTATCAAAAGATAGTATCGAAGATACACGTATCTTCGATACTTGCCCATGCCTGACAGACTGTGAAGGGTGCTCACACTTAATCTGTAGGTATCTTAGAGAAAAAAAACTAATGACCGGTTACCTGCTACCACGGAAATTCAGGATAAACAGTCTTTTAAAGTGTAAATACGCGACGAAATCAATTTTTTTGCACCCACCCGCTTCAAGTACCGTCCGTCCACATACCTTCTCATTAGTTGCCACATCCCTTATGTAAAAAATTAAGCTACTAATTATCTACCTGTGAGAAAAATTAAGATGGCTATAATTAACCATACGAAAGATAACGTTTTATAGGTTGGGCTTGGAAGCCCAAAGAGGCAGTGACGGAGTCCGTTGACTCACCGCTTAGATCCGTGTATTGGAGAGGGCCGGGAGGAGGGCTTGGCCTTGGTTTCCGGCTGTTTTATATACCCCTCGCCGGAGCCGTGCCTTATCGGACAGCAGGCCGGTCGGACCAGACGTGACCCCCCCTCCCCTCCCCCGGCTCCATTCCTCACAGTCTACGTACAAGAAGTCACCGGGGGAACAAACCTGCTTGGTTTTCTTCTTCCGGGTTGCTACCTCCTCCCATTTTCTCCTTACCCTCGGAAGGAACGGATAACCCGAGAGTACAGCAGTAGAGAGACACGTGTACGGTCATTGGCTGCACACTGGGAGTGCGGCACTGCCTGTCGGAAGACCAGTATACACCGCAATGAACTGCAGGGTTTTTCTTTTTTATTGTAGTGTGTGTAGCGGAATTCCTCAAGATGTGTTTGTAGGTTCAGGTATAAGGAAACAACAAATGTTCTTAAAAAGTTTAATTATTTATTTATTTTCAATACTCTCAAGGCCCGGAGGTATTACGGAGAGGAGGGTCATACAAAACCACAAGTAATTTTTTTGAAATGTTCGACATCGGTGATGCCAGCGATGAAGGCAGGGAGGTGGTTCCAGTCATTTGCCGTTCGAGGAATATATGAATTCAAGCAAAGGGTGGTTCTGCAGTGCGGGATTCTTACCTGAAAACTATAATCCATGCGCGAGGATATATAAGACGGAGGAAGCAGTAAGTGATTTTTGGAGAATAGGGTTAGTATAATAAATCCGTTGGAAAAGACATAAGCGATAATATTTACGGCGCAAAGAAAGAGCTGGAAGACCAAGGGCTGACTTTAGTGCAGACACGCTTGCTGTTCGTGAGTAATTTGAAACAATAAAGCGGGCGGCGTTGTTCTGAACGTAATATAAAGTGTTAATTAGAGATATTTGATTAGGATCCGATATAGAACATGCGTATTCTAGTTTCGGTCTTATTAACGTCCTTAACAAATGAAGCTTAATGGAACTGTCTGCAGCTGTGAAATGACGGCGTAAGAAACCGAGCGTGCGGTTGAGTGCGTACCGAGTCTAGGATGATTATTTCTTCAACTACGGTAGTTTTAAAAGGCCGTTGAGCTTTTCATTATGACTGTATGCAAATAACTTTTGGTTTGGTTTATGGGAGTTTAACGTCCCGAAGCAACTCAGGCTATCAGGGACGCCGTAGTAAGGGCCTTTACCACTTGCGGCTCTTTAACGTGCACTGTCATAGCGCAATAGACGGGCCTGTAGAATTTCGCTTCCATCGAAATTCAACCGCCGCGGCCGGGATAGAACCTGCGTCTTTTGGGTCAGCAGCCGAGCGCCATAACCACTGAGCCACCACGGCGGCCCAGTTACGGAGTGTTAAGTGTGACCGACTATAAGCTAAATGCTAATAAGTGTGTGCAATGTATTCCTATAAGTTACGGAGAAAACAGTACACAGTTATTAGCATTTAGCTTATAGCAGGTTTCCCAAAAACACAACAATATCATCGTGGTCTATAACCTTCTTGAAGTCATTTGCGGTTATAAATAAGGAGATACATGCTATACAGGTAGTATTCTTGTAATGTAAACAGTCGTTTGGTAAGCCTCCTTATTATAAACCTACAAAGACCCATGTTATAGCTGAAATTATAACGGGTGTTGCAGGCAAGGTGATCCCTCATTTTTAAAAATAGGGCTTTTGAGGTAAACAGAAGATTTTTGTGGCCTACTTATACCAGTGTTGGCCGAGGTCAAAAAATATTTAACTTATTAACTATTACCGATAGGCACCTGATTGCAATCAGAGATTTGTAGCCTGCCGTTAGTACCAGCCATATCAGTTTTTAAAATCTCGAAAACGCGATTACCCTCGCCGCTGTGACACAACATTTTGCTGCATCGTGCCAAGATGCATGCATGCACTTTCGAAAAGCATGCAGGCAAAGCAACGCCTCCAGTGCTCGTAACTAGTCGAAAGAGCCAAATTTTGTCGAGCGCGGTGGCTCAGTGGTTAAGGCGCTCGGCTTAGTACTAAGCTAGAGTACCCGGGTTCGAAGTTCGAACCCGACCGCGGCGGCCAGGTTTCAGTGGAGGCGGAAAGCAAAAGGCGCCCGTGTGCTGTGCTATGTCGGCGCACATTAAAGATCTCCAGGTAGTCGAAATTGCTGCGGGGCCCTCCTAAACGGCACCTCTTTCTCTCTTTCTTCTTTCGCTCCCACCTTCCTCCGTTCCCTTAGGTTCACGTGTCCACCAAGATGCGCCATTTCGTTTCCTCAAAAGCCACTAATTGAATTTTCAAATAATTTATCAGGAAATGACCCGCGTAATAACAGTTTCTCTCTCTCTCTCTCTCTCTCTCTTTGGACGTATGATCTGCACCCTGTGGGAAGGGATGAAACAGAGCGAAACAAGAAAAAATGGGTCACCGTAATGGAGGGTTCCGGATTAGTTTTGACTATCCAATGTTGATTACCACGCACTGACATCGCGCAAGAAACATTGTTACTGATCTGAAGGTCAGAAAGTATTAACTCCTGGGGCATGCTTGCAAGCTGATCTGTGTACTTACACTTTTCACTACACCTAGCACTGAAAAGGTGTGGCTTTTTATGTGATGTAACTACGGTGTTATGGGAACCTCACTTGTAGGTGTTCGCAAAATTCCGGATTGAACAAGTAGCCCCGTTACCTACAGAATAGAAAAATATTGGCAACATATTGAATAACGAAGCTGCACTGCGGATCTGTTCTTTGATTTTTTCTAATGCTTGCAAATATTACCAAAGTGATAATTCATTTCTTTCTTTCGCAGAATGGAAGCAACCATGAAATGAAATTTCACAGCAAAATATTACTCATTTCGGATGTTGTTTGTTGATACCTTTTATAATCGTCTGCTACAGTGGTCGTTTCGTATAATCCACATGCAGTTGTCAGATTTACGTGGTCTGGTTGCTTTTTAAGACAGAGAGTCCTGAAGCTTTCCGACGTTCCGCAGCGGGTTTGCCAGCAAACCCCGACGCCGGTTTGGTTGGAGTGCTTCTACATATACAAAGATGGCTGGTGGCGCATCACAAGCCAGCCTAAAATGGAAGCTCACTAGCGTAAGTGCCGCTTGCTATGTGGCAGTAGATACAAGCCGTGTAAAGCTTATGCTCTTTAATCCTTCCCGGCAAGGAATGCTTTCCACTCTCACTACTGCTCCGGTCAGTGTTATTTTGGGCCTCCAGCCCCTCATCAGGAAAAAGAGTGCCATGGGATAACTTGGTCACAGAAATTTATTTACAAAATTTATTCTGCTTCGCAATGTCTTGAACAGAAGTCCTTCGGGGTGTAGTACTTCTCGAAGTACTCTATCGCTGCGGGTTGCACTACTGTACTCGTCAGTTTCACTATCCAAACTTGCTGTTGACGTAAATTGTTCTGTCGAAGGAGACAAAATACCTCTCCTCGTCTCTGAAGTTGTCTTCACTTTCGACGAAATCATTTGACAACTTTCTTTATAACGTGACTGGCGGATTTCAACCACACTGCGATGTTTTCGCGCCATTTCGGGACTTTCAAAACCACGTTATCAAAATGTACTTCTGCTACGATATGATGCTGCCATCTCTCAGGAGAAAATATAGCTACTCTACAGGCTATAACTATTTCCATTAGATGGCGTGTCGAGCAATGCCCTGACCATGGCCGGACAGGAGAGGCGGCGCGCGCGCTTGGCACCGCCGCTCGAGTCCGGATACGCCTAACCGCGTTTGCCTTAACCGCGGTTAAGTCTGTCCGTGTAACTAGGGTGCCCCTGTATATTTTCCCCGAGCCTCCGCTGCCTGCTCACAGTCGCGCCTCGCTCCACTCTGCTGCTGCTGTTCAGACAATGACGAGATCGTAGCTTGTAGTTCAGGCTTCTTTAATAACCCGAATACAACGGTCTTGGACCACTAGAACAATTAAAAATGGAAGACAGAAAAATAACTCAGTGTTTAGTTACCCAATGGGCACTGAACTTCCCTTAGACGTCTCGACGACGCCCTGAACGTCCTCAGGACGTTTATCGGAGTTTCAATGCCCATTGGGATATATGTTCACATGTTCAGGTGGTTGTGCAAAATTGGTAGGTTTTTTTCTCTCCAGTAAACAGTCGTTCGTGTTTTCGCAATCAACACTTTATTGCAGGCTTCATTTGAGCTCGTAGTCGAAAGCGTCCACCTTTTCTGTGAGCGGCTTGAAGACGTTGATCTCGGCGCCCTGACCCTTGCGTGCATCCAGACCGCCCTGAGCCGGACATTCGGCGCCCCGCACGCATTTGTAGTGGCACTGGGTCTTATCGCAACCCCGCAGCGAACACCTGCGCACAGCAAGGCACACAGAGGGGCAGAGCCGCGTTAGCGTGTGGTCTATGTATTCCGGGCATGCGGCAATGAATTCTCATGCAGAGAATCGTGACGGATCTGTGTGAGTTGTTTATCCATGAAGACACTTTTGTAGCGCACAGAAAAAGCATAGTTGTTTACATATGACACTTTTTGAAGCGAAAGCTTCACTGCGCCATGTTAAGCAAAGGTCACCGGGTCGAGTCGAAGCCGCTACTGCGCATGCGCCGCGCAACAGAACACCGCGCGTGACGTCACAGGTGCGCCGCCGCTGCCGCCGCCGGCACCGCAACCTCGCTGAGCACAACGTGCATGCTCAGTTTACCACGTGTAACCATGCGTATGAAGCTATCGCGTACGCACTAGGTTTAAGCGGAGCTAAACCAACAGCAAAGTTTTTTAACTCAGGCAGCCCAGGACAGTAAGAGGAGAAGATGCACACTACAGCTTGCGGAGAAAATAAATTGCAACCCTTGCACTTTTCTCTGAAAAACCTTCTCGCTTAGGAGAGCGTGGCGATGGCCCCTCACGCCCATCCTTAAAGCAGACTTCTTCGGCTACTGATTTTTAGCACTGCCGGACAGCTGTACGACTAGCATGGTAATACACTGCTGCTACCGTTGCCTTTGCCGTACTTGTATGGCCACATTTTTTATGCGGTAGTAGTTGCCATAGGTGGTGCACCCCGTGCGACGGTGCTAAGACCCTCTTATAACCAAATATTATCCCGTTAATCTTTGGTCGTATCCATGCGGACTGGGCAGTGGCCGCTCTTGGCAATGTGTTCTCTGTGGCCATGCGACATGACTGTGCTTCTTGGAGTTGGCGCTACCATGTAATGCTTGTGTGTGCTGTTTTGGCTGGGATGGGGGACAAGTTTGACAGGGGATGGTCACTTGTTCGCCATAGAAGGCTGCGGCAATGGTGGGCGGTACCAAGTGGCCCAAAGCAAGCGGCAGTAAAACAAGCTGCCGGGGCCCGTCACAGCATCAAGGGAACCACTTGCCTGTACTTGCAGGAGCTTGGGTGTGACGGCTGCTTCCCACTCGCTCCTCTTCCCTCCCCATCGTCCTCGTCGTGCGGAGGAGTATGCACGGGTGGTTGCAATGGCTGCTCCCAGCCATGCCCGCCATGTGGAGGAGTATGCACTGATGAGTGCGATGGCTGCTTCCCCCCGTGCCCGCCATGAGGAGGGGTATGAACAGGTGGGTGCTGAGGCTGCTTCCAGCCGTGCCCGCCATGCGGAGGGGTATGCACTGGTGCGTGCTCTGGCTGCTTCCAGCCGTGCCCGCCATGCGGAGGGGTGTGCACTGGTGGGTGCTCTGGCTGCTTCCAGCCCTGCCCACCTTGCGGAGGGGTATGCACGGGTGGGTGCTGTGGATGCTTCCATCCGTGCCCGCCATGTGGAGGGGTATGCACGGGTACGTGCTCTGGCTGCTTCCAGCCGTGCCCGCCATGCGGAGGGGTATGCACGGGTGCGTGCTCTGGCTGCTTCCAGCCGTGCCCGCCATGTGGAGGGGTATGCACGGGTGCGTGCTCTGGCTGCTTCCACCCGTGCCCGCCATGCGGAGGGGTATGCACAGGTGCGTGCTCTGGCTGCTTCCAGCCGTGCCCGCCATGTGGAGGAGTATGCGCGGGTGCGTGCTCTGGCTGCTTCCAGCCGTGCCCGCCATGCGGAGGGGTGTGCACTGGTGGGTGCTCTGGCTGCTTCCAGCCCTGCCCACCATGCGGAGGGGTGTGCACGGGTGGGTACCATGGCTGCTGCCAGCCCGCTCCTTGCTGCCAGCCGGCCCCGCCGCGGAACTCCGCATCCTCATCTGCCATCGCCGCTGCAGCCCTCAGCATGGCCACAGCCAGGAACACCATGCTCGTAGACGCCATCTGCCCTGCAGACGTGGTCAGAGAGAGACGTGGTAAAATCAAGGATGATTTGTAGTTTAATTGAATACCTTTCAACTTCTACTTGAATCCGCTCGGCAAAATGTCAGTCGAAGGGCATGGAAGATCCACGTATACTCAACTTTACACTGACGGTGCTTCTAAAACTGCAAGGTCGCTAGATCGAACCCAAGCGGAGCTTGCCGCATTTCTGCAGAGACGAAACGCAAAAACACCCGTGTGCTGTGTGATGTCAGTGCACATCAAATGCAAAAGTATCAAGTGGTCGAAATTAGAACTCTCCACTGCGGTGTCCCTCACAGCCCGTGTGCAGCTTAGTGTCGTTAACGCCCACACCGTTCTAGAGCTGTCATCTGTCGTTACGGTAACATTAGAAAGGTTCCAAGAGAACACCAATAGGAACCTACAGCGAGAACTTGCTACCAAATAATTTTTACAGTGACAGCTGCTTAGGGTTTCGCGTCGTCCTAGTAGTAGTAGTAGCAATAGTATGTAATGGTCATCGGCGTAACAGGTGGGTGCGTTGCCATGGGAAACCGCTCGGAGGGTGGTTACCGTGGAAGGAGGGCGCGACATGAGTGGAAGAGTGCGTAACCAGTAGGTGGCTGGCTACCACCGGGACAATCCGGAGGAGGTGGTTACCCTGGAAGATGCTATCGTGAGAGCGGAGGAACCCCCAAAAGAGGAAGGTCACCATGGAAGGACAAGGGTATTGCAAGACTGTAAGAAGGCGCAAATGGTGGGTGGCTGCCACATGAACTAACCGGAGAGTAGTTACCGTGTAAGGAGGAGGATAGTTACCATGAACTAAGGAGACGTCGGCGAAAGCGGAGGAATCCCAAACCAGAGAATGGTTACCGTGGTAGGAGGAGGGTATGCCGAGAGCGTACGAAGGCGTGACTGGTGGATGGTAGCCGTAGGAACCACTCGGAAGGTAGTTACCCTGTAAGAGGACGCGGGGTTACGTGAAAGAAGGAGCGTAAGGCGAGAGTGTAGGAAGGTGTAACTGGAGAGTGGTTACCATGAGAACTGCCCGGAATGCGGTTACCGTGCAAGGGGGCGGGCATGGCGAGGACCCAGGAAAGCTTAACCGAAGGGTGGACTGTGGTATGGCTATAGTGAAAGGCGCGAGTGGAGGGTGGTTGTCATGGAAACCACCCGGAGGCTCTGGAAGGAGGAGGGTTACCGTGAAATGAGGAGGGAGAGTACGCCAGGAACGAAGAAATGTAGCATGTTCTGTCTGCGGCAGCTGCTGCGAAATGCGCCGCCCGAGGAGAGGGTGATCGCTGGCGCTACGCGCCTAGAACGGTGAAGTGGTGAGGAGAACTACCCGGAAAGCGGAGTCATCATCGTCATCATCAGCCTCACTACGCCCACTGCAGGGCAAAGGCTTTTCCCATGTCTCTCCAATTAACCCTGTCCTTTGCCAGTTTCGGCCACTGCATACCCGAAAACTTCTTAATCTTATCCGCCCACCTTACTTTCTGCCGCCACCTGCTACGCTTGCCTTCTCTTGTAATCCTTTCCGTTACCCTTAAGTACCAGCGATTATCTTGCCTGCGCATTATATGCCCTGCCCCAGCCCATTTCTTCCTCTTGATTTTGACTAGGATGTCACTAACCCGCGTTTGTTCCCTCACCCACTCCGCCCTCTTCCGATCTCTTAACGTTACACCTATCATTTTCCTTTCCATAGCTCGCTGTGTTGTCCTGAACTTAAGCTGAACCCTTCTTTGCTAGTCTCCACGTTTCTGCCCGTAGGTGAGTACCGGTAAGATACAGCTCTAATAAATCAGTCAGTATTTTGATATGCTAATTTTATTGACTGAAAGTCCTTTATTCCTTTATTTTGAGAGGAAGGCACAAGGCCACTGTACGAAGAAACGGGGAAAGAACGTTACTCACAATCGAGGACCGAGTAAGTGCATTGTCGATTTGGCTATGGCTGGATCCGATGAGATGGACTTTGGTCGGCACCCCTACACCGTGCTGATCAGGCCGCTTTGACACCCGCATGCAGCAAACAGGAGCTGTGTGTCGTTATCCGTGAGCAGCGCGGTACGGTAATCTGTGTGCTGGAGGGACTGTATCGCCATTCTGCCCATTTCAAATGCAGTACACTGCCAGAGTAGATGGATAAGGTCCGCGCGGCCTTGCAGACCACGAGGTGAGCATGTCACCGCGGTGATGCCACAGTAGATGAGGTGTATTTGGAGTCAGCGTAAACCTTATTGATGAAGATGTCTTGGGAACGTGTAAGGCCCGTCTTGCACAAAAAGAGCACGAGCGGAGTGAGTTCTTCGATGTGCGAGAAGTACGGAGAGACGCACGGGCGTAGTGCATGCTAGCTGGTGAGGCGGTTGTGTATCTAAATATTAGGTTTTGCTTTGGAGTGGACGCTGGCGGCAAAATTGAAAGTAACGTCACTCGCCGCGGTGGCTCAGTGGTTATGGAGCTGGTTTACCGAGCCGGAGTACCCGCGTACGAATCCGACCGCTGCGGCCGCGTTTCGATAGAGGCGAAACGCAAAAGGACCCGCCGCGGTGGCTCAGTGGTAAGGCGCTCGTCTACCGAGCCGGAGTACCCGGGTTCGAACCCGACCGCGGCGGCCGCGTTTCGATGGAGGCGAAACGTAAGAGGTGCCCGTGTGCTGTGCGATGTCAGTACACGTTAAAGAGCCCCAGGTGGTCGAAATTATTCCGGAGACCTCCACTACGGTACCTCTTTCTCTCTTTTTTCTTTCACTCCCACCTTCCTCCCTTCCCTTACGGCGCGGTTCTGGTGTCCGCCCAGATATGTGAGACAGATACAGCTCCATTTCCTTTCCTCTAAAACCAATTTACCAATGTACCAATTTAAACGCAAAAGGCGCCCGTGTGTTTTGCGATGTCAGTGCTCGTTAAAGATCCCCAGGTGGTCGAAATTATTCCGGAGACCTCCACTGCGGCTTCCCTCTTTCTCTCTTTCTTCTTTCACTCCCACCTTCCTTCCTTCCCTTCCGGCACGGTTCAGGTGTCCACCGAGATATGTGAGACAGTTACTGCCCCAATTCATTTCCTCAAAAGCCAATTTTCAATTTTCAAAGCTGTGCTTATATGACCACGTTCAGTGCGGCAAGACGCGCGCCGCAACAACCGCGTCCGCCGGAACGGACGTTGGCTGAAAAATACAGATACACGGCCGCAGCCCGAAGGCTGCAAACCAGATGTGGCATTCGGTTTGCAGCCTTCGGGCTGCGGCCGTGTATCTGTATTTTTCAGCCAGCGTCCGTTCCGGTGGACGCGGTTGTTGCGGCGCGCGTCTTTACTCTGTCTTTTACTCTGTCCTCTTATCTTTCAGCTCTCTTCTATCTGCACGTGGCAGCGGTGGTGGCTCGGCTTGAGCCAGTTGGCAGGCCCGTGCACTTTCCTTTTCATCCTTCTCTCAGTCGCAATCAATCAATCAATCGGCAAGCAGCGGGCATCCTGGTTCTCGATAGGCACACGTTAGGCGTCTCGCATGTGGCGTTTTTGCGCACCTACGCACTGCTTTGCTGGTGAAATTGATATTCGCTCCGGAGATGACCGGCCCACTACTAAGAATCTTGTTTATTGTTTTCGGCCAGCGTGTGCCTACGCGGCGGTTGTGATCAACATCTAGTTATCAACCCAAATACCGCAGATTTTACAAACGCTTCCTGTACTAAATATGTGAGTCTAAATCAATATGATTTACCTCGGTTTCTGGACACGCGGCTATTTCGTACAAAGCTTTGGTTGGCGTGCATTGTCTTCCACCCGCGATGCCTGGACATTATGGACCCTTTGAACATTCTGTGCGGTGAATGATATTGTGTGAACGGCGACAGCAGTCGCCGTTGTGTACTTGTTTCATAGCTTGTTTGTACCGAGCGACACTATACTCCGTCTCACAAGCTGTTTGCAGCACTACGAAAGGTACAGCTCTCTCGTCCAATCAGGATGGCGCGCACTACATTAGTGTGTTCCTACGCGCCTGTGGTTCGATCCACCTGATGTCCAGGTGGCTTCTTTCTACCTATAGCAGGTGGCGCTTGATGTCTTTTTATTCTTTTTTTGGTTTGTTTTTGGACAGGCGGACGCCCGTTCCAAAGGGACCAGCCACACTTTTTTTTTTGTCGCAACCTGTTCTCATCAGTTCCTCTGTTGTCGCGTCGCAGTAAATTTCAGTCATGTGCATATAAATTTATTTACTCCAGCGTGCCGAGGCAGCCGAGTGTCGATGGTGGCGAAATGCAAAACAAGCCCATGTGCTGCGCGAGAGGCAACGCACGTTAAACGGCCCGCGTTCAACAACACTCGGCCCGCGCTCAACGTCTCCGTTGTCCACTTGTAAAGCGTTCGCTCGCTCACCTGCGTGAGTTTTGCCGTCCTCTTGATGAGCGCATTTGTACTCCAACTGCCCCCGCACTCGACGCGAAGCGCTTCAAGAACATTTAAAGCCACCTGCTTCGCCTGCTTGGGGAAACAGCGCACTGTCGGTGTAGAGCACACAGGAGACACAACAGACTCGACCGACGCCATGTTGGAAAGTGGCGACGCATCACTACCTCGCAGCAGGCCTCCGCAGAGCTGTGTCCGTACGGGCTTTGTCTGGTAATTTCACCAGTGATTGAAACACTCCCTACCATTTAAATATACCTGTCCAAATCATGTTTTTAGTTGTAATGCTTATTGTTTTGATTAATAGTCATACACTCCTCAAATATTCGAGGGACTATTTTCTGCGTTTCTGCAGCCCTGATTGGACGAGAGAGCTCTACCTTCCGTAGTGCTGCAAACATCTTGTGAGACTTCATTAAAACTTCCTGTTGGGCGAGTTGGTAGTTCATAGCGCTTGTGTGGTAGCGCTTGTGTGTGTGTTTCCTCTCTTTTTTGTCCGTGTCTTTGTTTGCGCTATAATATTTCTAATCTTGTGAGACGAAGTATAGTCGCTGCCTTGTTGTTTTTTGTCTTTGTGAGGGACTATGGTCCCTTTGTATGAATAATGAGTCCAATAAACTTCTCTTCAAGAGAAGTGGGAAACGCCGCGCAAGCATCTCTGTATAACTGTGGCAAGAGGAAGTTGTGGCTCAGGGTGGTTGCCATGGGAACCACCCGGAAGGCTGAGGAGGGTTACCGTGGAAGGAGGAGGGAGAGTGCTCCGGGAACGGAGTAATGTAGCACGGACTGTCTGCGGCAGCTGCTGCGTAGTGCGCCGGCGAGTGATCATCATCATCACCCTCACTACGCCCACTGCAGTGCAAATGCCTATACCATGTCTCTTCAATTAACCCTGTCCGCCAGTTGCGGCCATTGTATCTCCGCAAACTTCTTAATCTCATCCGCCCACTTAACTTCCTGCCGCCCCCTGCTACGTTTGCTTTCTCTTGGAATCCACTCCGTTACCCTTAAGGACCAGCGGTTATCTTGCCTTTCATTACATGCCCTGCCAAAGCCCACTTATTCCTCTTCATTTCGACTAGGATGTAATGAACCCGCGTTTGTTCCTTCACCCACTTCGCCCACTTACGATCTCTTAACGTTACACCTATCACTTTTCTTTCCGTAGCTCGCTGCGTTGTCCTTAACTTAAGCTGAACCCTCTTTGTTAGCCTCCACGTTTCTGCTCTGTAGGCGAGTGCCGGTAAGATACAGCTGTTGTATACTTTCATCTTAAGGGATATTGGTAAACTGCCATTCACGATCTGCGAGAACCGGCCTTATGCGCTCCACCCAATTCTTATTCTAGTTATTTCCCTCTCATGATCCGGAGAGGGATCTCTTACTGCTTCTTGTACCGCGCCACCAATTGCGAACTGCTGCTCTCTTGCGAGTCTGTTGAATATTACTTTGGTTTTCTGCATGTTAATTTTTAGCCCCACCGTTCTGTCTCTGCCTGTCTAATTCACTGATCATGCTTTGCAGTTGATGTCCTGAGTGACTTAGCAAGGCAACGTCATCAGCGAATCGCAAATTACTTAGGTATTCTCCATTAACTCTTATCCCCAACTGTTCCCCTTTCAGGCCCCGGAATACTTCCTGTAAACAGGCAGTGAATAGCATAGGCGAGATCGTGTCTCCCTGCCTGACACCTTTCCTTATGGGAATTTTATTGCTGACTTCATGGAGAACTATGGTAGCTGTGCAATCCTTATAAATATCTTCCAATATTTTCACATAACACTCTTCTACACCCTGATTCCGGAATGCGAGCATGTCTGCTGAGGTTTCCACCGAGTCAAATGCTTTCTCCTAATCAATGAAGGCTATATATAGGGGTCGGTTATATTCTGCGCATTTCTCTATCACCTGATTGATAGCGTGAATATGAACTTTTCCCAAAGTTTAAATATACACCGTAGCATGGTACGTGCAGCCAACTTCAACCATCCTATTGACCACTGCATGTAGTAAGATTATTTTGTGGAATTGAATGAATAAATAAATTAAAAAAACTAGATTTCCAGTTATTGCGTTGCCGGCTAAAATTGCAGTGCCAAATTGTAGAGCGTGCCAAGAAAAGTCTAATAAATCAGTTATCAGTAATCAGTAGAGTAGAGTAGAGTAGCGTAGAGTAGTAGAGTGAGGAGTAGAGTAGTATTCAGTTAACAAAACTATGGGGGCACTTTGGCAGCCTAAAGTGCGCTAGGCGAATGCCTCGGCTTAACGCTGTTCACGCCTTCGTTCAGCCTCCCTGGCTTTGCTGCCCGGCGACGCGTTCAGCCGCCGCTGACGCATGAGTTCGTTTATCTTTCGCCGTTTCGTGTTCGGAGAGTCGCCCTTCCTCTGCTGAGCCGAACCACCTGGCGCGGAATCGCTGCACCGCTTGGGAGCCATCCGCCTCCACTAGCTGCCGCACACCGACTGACGACGGAGCAGCGCTCGACGACGCCGCGCCGACAGCTCCACCTGTCGGCGAAGATGACGTCACCTTTTGGCAGCTGCGCTTGTCGATGAGTCACCCCAGGCGCTGGATGTAACGCCGGACGGACGGGAGAATGAGGCATTAGAGGCTTTCGCCTTAAAATCAGTGAGCTTGATGTGCGAGAACTACGGAGAGACACACGGGCGTAGCGCATGCTAGCTAGTGAGGAGGTTGCGTAGCTAAATATTAATTTTTTTCTGCTTTAGAAAGAAACCACTCGCAATATAGAAAAATCCCGCCTGACCATGCATTCGCGCGCCGCTATAATACGCCCTCGAAGGTAGAATTGGTGCATGTAGCCACGTTCGATGGTGCCACGAATGACACGGCAAAAAGCGAAGTGGACTCTGGCGGCAAAATTATGTCTGGCGTTTGCTGGACATGAATGATGCACGATACTTTTCAACCCGCCAAGGGGGTGACTCTGTGGTTAAGGCGCTCGTCTACCGAGCCGGAGTACCCAGGTTCGAACACGACCGCGGCGGCCCGTTTCGATGGAGGCGAAAGGCAAAAGGCGCCCGTGTGCTGTGCGATGTCAGTGCATGTTAAAGATCCCGAGGTGGTCGAAATATACCGGAGACCTCCACTACGGAACCTCTTTCTCTCTTTCTTCTTTCATTCCCTCCTTTATCTCATCCCTTGCGGCGCGGTTCAGTTGTCCGCCGAGATGTGTGAGGCAGATACTGTTCGATTTCTTTCCTCCAAAACGTATTTACCACGACGCTTTTCATTTGTCTCAAGAGACCCATACCGAACATTCTCGCGATAAAACTCTGCAAATTTTAACATTTTTTCTCGAATTTATAAAGCTGGTACACGCTCACAGTGTAGTTCGCTCGCAATGGAGATGGGCGTCAGAAAGTGCGGGTTGTTCAAACAGGTTGCTGTTGCTTACTTGTAATAAAAAAAGGTTACAAAGTGCTGGATTTCTAGTAATAACATGTTTTAAATATTTATAACTCCATGTTTATATGTTGCAGTCGATAAGAGCGTATGCGAAATTATATCCGCGAGATTTACATTTTAACATTTGAATTTTCAACGTAAATAGCGCTGCGAGCGGCTCTTGCAATCCAGATGCAGCCGTCTTCTATTCGACTCGCCGCCGTGGCTGTTAAGGCCAACGTTTTTACTAGTAACGTTGGTTAAGGCTCCCGTCTTCCGAGCCGGAGTACCCGGGGTCGAACCCGACCGCGGCGGCCGCGTTTCGACGGAGGCGAAACGCAAAAAAGTTGGCAGTGGCTTAGCACAGCTATGCCAGGACATACGTAGCGAGAGGTACTACGGTGTATCCCTGGCCGGTGGTGGTGGGAAAAAGAGTTTGTGAGCCACAGAGTGGCCCCGCTACATGGTCGGCGTCCCTAGTCCGGGACACCGAACGACGAGGCCCCGTCTCTCGCCCGTTTCACCAGAGCCCTTTGGGACTCAAGCGAGGAGCAGTTGAGGAGGCCAGTCTCCCATGCCTCTCTGGAAGGGGTAGGGGAAGGGGGGAGGTGGGGATTCTGAGTACATGCCCACATCATGTGGAAGATATCACAGGTCTCCCCACAGTGTGGGCATCGCCCATCCGTGTTAGGATCGTAATGCTTTATTATTGCAGGACAGAGTAGAGTACCTGTCTGCAGGCGCCTTAAAGTTCGCTCCTCCGTCTTATTCAGCCCTTTTGCAGGGGCCGGGAAAAGGCGGTGGTTGTCGCTATAATGTGTTAATATTTCCCTGAATCGCAGCAGCGGCTGGTTAGTCTCCGAGCCAGAAGAGCTGGGATGAGGAGCCCGGTGAGTAAGCGCTCGGGCAGCCGCGTCAGCGGCCTCATTACCTCGTAAGCCCTGGTGGCCAGGAGCCCAAATGATTCGTTTGGGTGTTGGATCAGTGGCAGTCCGTCGTAGAATACAAGCAGCTAAGGGGGAGATCTCCCCTGCCAAGTAATGTTCACATGCTTTTCGGGAGTCCGTGATGATTATTCTCGAATTGGCGTGGGCGGCGGCAAGCGCTATCGCTACTTCCTCGGCCCGCATTGAATTCGGGGCTCGAAAGGAGAGTCCATCAACGTGCATTTCCTGGTGAACGACAGCGGCCGAGTAAAATCCCGTGGGCGATGGCCCTGCTACGTCAACATAATATACACCGGGTCGGGAGCCGTGTTGTCTCTCAAGAGCCCGAGCCCGCGCTTGTCGTCTGTTTTCATGCATGTCGGTGTCCATGTTACGGGGGAGCGGGGAGACCCAGAGCATATGGCGCCATAGTACTGGGATACGCTCCGCCTCCTCTAGAGTGCAGTCGTGTTGGATGTGTAAGCGGTTTAGCAGGCGGCGCCCAGGAGCCGTCTGCGTGAGCCGCGTGTATTGGTTCACGAGGTGGGCCTCCCGCAGCTCCTGGTAGGAGTTTAGCACCCCCAATGCCTTGAGTTTGGCATTAGAGGTAGCCACCGGGAGATCCAGGGCTCGCTTAGTTGCCTTGCGGATGACGGCGTCTATTCGCGCCTCGTCTTGCTTAGTAGTGCGGAGATATGGCACGGCGTAGAGGATCCGGCTAGTCACGAAGGCATAGACGAGCCGAAGCGCGTCCCTGCCCCGCAGACCACCCCGCTTGTTGGAAACGCGGCGGATCATGCGCCCTACCTGTTCGCCTACTCTCTTGAGTTTCGCAATAGTGGAGTCCGGTCTGAGTCTCTGGTGAATGAAAAGGCCCAGAATACGGAGCTCCTCCACCTCTCTAATAGGACCTCCTGACAGAGAGATTTGTATTGCTGTCCTATCCTTTGGGTTCGCTCTGACATGCAGAAGCTCTGATTTCGCTGGAGCACATTGGAGCCCACAGTCATTAGCATACGCATCGACTATGGAAGCAGCCTGCTGAAGGCGGTCCTCCATGTCCCCAAGGCTCCCCTGAGTGGTCCAAATTGTAATATCATCTGCATATAACGCGTGTTGAATGCCTTCCACCCGGGCCAATTGGCTTGGGAGGCGCATCATAGCAATGTTGAACAGGAGCGGTGATAACACTGCTCCCTGAGGGGTACCCCGTGTTCCCATCATGTAAGGGCCGTATTCCTCGCCCTCAATCCGAAGAAAGGCCTGGCGATTAGACAAGAGATCTCTTACATACGCGTAGGTCCTAGCCCCACAATCGGTAGAACTCAAGTTGGCCAGGATGCTTCCGTGTTTCACATTGTCGAAAGCCCCTTTCAGATCAAGGGCGAGGATGGCTTTGTAATTGTGTTGCATAGTTGTGGGTCGTATTACATCCCTGTGCAGCTGGAGAAGGACATCCTGTGCAGACATGTGAGGGCGAAACCCGAACATGGTGACTGCAAAGAAGCCCTTACTCTCCAGGTATGGAGAGAGGCGATCCCGTACCATCGTCTCCATAAGCTTGCCCGCACATGAGGTCAGTGATATGGGCCTCAGGTTGTCCGTATTCACGGCCTTACCTGTTTTAGGGATAAACGTCACAAGTGACGTTTTCCACTCGGGAGGGAGTGGACGCCCGTCCCAGATCTGGTTGATGTATTCTAATAAATGAAGGTAGGCTGAGTCCGGTAGGTTCGCCAACAGGTTCACTGTTATGTGGTCCCGTCCCGGAGCCGTACCCCGGCGCATTTTTGCTAAGGCCGCCTTAAGGTCGTGCAACTCAAAAGGGGCATCGAGTGTTTCATTAGGCCTGCCAGAGTACATGTACTCTGGCCCAGGCGGGTCCTCCATACGACAGAGATATCTGTCGCACAGAGTGTCCGCAAGTTGCGCCGTCGTACCTTGGAACCCTTGCAGAGCCCGCCGGAGCTGCTTTTGCGTCTCCCCTCTCGTTTGGGAGGGGTCGATTAGACTGCGAAAGAGACGCCACGTCCCCTTCGAGCTCATCTGATGAGCTGCGGCGTCGCAGCGTGCTATCCAATTTGAATCTGAGAGCTCGGCAGCATACGCTGCAGCCTGCTCTGTGAGTTTGGCTATGCGGTCGCGTAATTTGCGATTAGTTTTCTGCTTTTTCCACCGTTTAGTCAAGCTCTGGCGCGCCCCCCACAAATGCAGGAGGTGGGTGTCCACTGCGGGGATCTCTTCGGTGGTTTGTAGTGTTCTGACGTGTTGTTTCTGAATGTTGTATATGTGGTTAGCCCATTCCGCGTAGCCGCCGGAAAATAGTACGGAAGGGATAGTGTGATTCCGGAATTTGTGCCAATCGGTCAGCTTGGCCCGACCCCATTTTTTGCGCGCTGCCTTTGCCTCGAGTGTAATCCGGAGAAGGAGGTGATCGCTGCCTAGAGAATCTCCCAAGTTCTCCCATGCAGCCGCTCTAGCATTTTTAACGAGAGAAAGGTCTGGACACGTGTCGCGGGTTACCGAATTCCCCACTCGAGTGGGATACGCCGGGTCCGTGAGCAACGTGAGGCTGAGGGTGGAGATGAGCTCCGCCAGCTTACGTCCTCTTGCCTGTTCGAAGTGGTAGCCCCAATGAAAGCTGGGAGCATTGAAGTCTCCAACGATCACTAGAGGCTCTTTGGCTGCCAATTTTATCGCGCAAAGGAAGACTTCATTGAAAGTTACGCGCGGCTTACGCGGAGGGCAGTATATGTTGAGGATATGTATTGACGGGTCGCGGCGTCTGAGAGGCAGTACTCGGACCATTGTATATTCTTGCTCCGTACTCAAGTCTAAGTCGACCTGAACCACGGTTTAAGCCTTATTCACCAGGATGCACGTAGAGGGGCCCCCCTGAAAGGTGCTGTAGCCTGATAATTTAGCGTCTATGCCGGGCTCCTGTAGGGCAATGAGCGCCGGCATGTCACCTAGGGACTGCAGGTAAAGCTGGAGGTGTGACCGCTTTTTCCAAGATCTGAAACCCCTGCAGTTCCATTGGATGACCTGGAATTTTTCAAAGTTTTTAGCATGCCTATTACATCTGCTAGCCATCTTGTCGTATTTATTTAAGGGTGATCGGAATAGCTCTGGCCGGGAGCCGGCGCAACCCCAGTGAGGGGCCGCACCGACCCACCAGCTGCCGAGCCTGAACCATGTTCCTCCGCTGCCTGACGGAAGGCTGTCTTACGTTTGAGGTGAGGGGATTCGCAGCTTGTGGCGTTCTTAATTTGGGTGCTGACCCAGGGCTGCACGGCTTTAAGGACCGAGTCAGTGAGCTGGGCCATAAGGTCGGGAAGTGCTTGCGTTAAAGCTGCCTTGAACATGTCCTGGAAGGACTCGCGGACTGCTGACATGATTTGGTTCGGGAGGGCCGCCACTTGCTCCTCCAGTTGCTCGGTTTGGCGCTGCAGTGCCTCTAGGCCGGCGACGCGACCAGCTGATCCAACTACCGTGTCCCCGCTCTGCCGCGAGACGCTAGTGAGGCAAGATGTTACGGATGATCCGTCATCCTCGTCGTCTGGCTCAGCTTCTTGCATTGGTTCAGATGACCCGGCCTGTTTGGCCTCTAATTCCTGAATTTTGCGCGCTAGAATTTGGTTCTGGCGCCTGAGCTCCTCTACCTGCTGCTGTAGGGCGGTTTCGGTAGGGGAGGGACGGGTAGGGGAGGGACGGGTAGGGGGCCCGGAGACTGCCCTACTCCAACTGCTCACCTGTGGTTGGACGGGTGCCAAGGGCGGGAAGTCCCTGGCGTTGAGGACCGGGGGCGCCGCCTGGGTCGCGGACTTGACAGGTTTCGATGGCCCGGTTTTGGCCTTGGTTTCCTGATCGGCTGACGCTTTCTTGGCCTTGGGCGGAGGAGCCTGCTTGGGCCCCGTCTTTGTCTTCGGTTTGGATCCTGATGGGGAGCTGGGTTTGATGGGTTTCCGGAACCGCCGGCACAGCCAGGAGCTCCGGTAGGGTGGCCGCCTCCGCAGATGAGGCAGCTCGGAACGCAGTCATGTTCCGCCGGGCCGTCAGGAGTGGCATCGGGAACCTGGACTCCGCAGCGTTTGCAGCGCCCCGGCTGCGGTCGCGGGCACGCATCGGCCCGATGGCCCACTGTGCCACAGCGGTGGCATGCAGGCACTGTTTTCTTGTACAGGCGAACAGGGAGCCGTTCGTAGCTGTACAACACCGTCCGTGGCACCTTAGTCCCCGCGAAGGTGATCACCGCAGCCGGGGTTCCCCCCAGCTTGCGCACAGACACCACATTTGGTTCCGCACAGAGTTTTCTTTTAACGGTTTCAGACGTTTCGTCAGGCGAAACACTCACGACGCCGCGACAGAACGCACCGGAGAGTTTGGGGTGTCCCCGGAACGGTAGCTCGCGTTCCCCAACCCGCAGCACAACATCCCGGAGTAGCTTCTCCGCGGCGTCGACTGATTTCAACGCACATACTAGCACGTTTTGGTCCCAAACAGGCCACACCGCAAGTCCTGCATTTGCGTCGTCCCCGAGGATGCTGCGGATTGCAGCGCCGGCTTGTCCGGAACCAAAAGTTGCTCTGAGGTCGACCGTGTTTCGCGGTTTCAGCACCACGACGATGTCGTCTTTTTCGATACGCGGCGTGTTCTGCGGCCGCCACCGGAGTTGCCTGGAGCGCTTCGAGGTTGCGTTCAGCGCACTCCCGCCCTGCGTATGCGTAGAGCTAGCCGGCGCCTGTTGCTGGGTGGCACCAGCACCAGCGTCCCTCGATGCCGCCGCCGCGTTCTTCTTTCCGCGCCAGACGCGGACCATATCTTCAAGGTAATCGTCCTCGGTTGGTAGAGGATCCTCGCCTTGAGTAGTACCCTCGGATTGGTTTGTATCCATTGTTACGATCCGCAAGGACTGTGGGTCGTGCCCGGTGACTTGATTTGGAGCCGCCGAGGCCGAGGGATCGCCGACCGGGGCCATCGCAGGCCCCGGCGCCGTTAGGCTTAACACCACCGCGGCGTGACGAAGACTTCAAATGCCCGAAAAGTGGTCAAAAATTGGCCCCACCTTTACAAACGTGGTGTAGACGGGTGCCGCTGAGGTTCCTGGAGACGATGGTACCAGGCTTACAGGGGGAAAACTTGATGTATCGCAATTGATTGCGAGCTATCACGGAGCCGACGCGGCATGCGACCGCTCCCGTCACCGACGCGACGCTCTCCTCCTCCCTGGCCGCACAGCGTCGGCTTCGCTCTCCTTGGCCGCCATGAGAGTGTGTTTTTGTTGTTGTTGTTGTTGCTCCTGACAGAAGGATGAAAAGGAAAAAGCACGGGCCTGCCGACTGGCTCAAGCCGAGTCACCAGCGCTGCCACGTGCAGCTAGAAGAGAGTTGACAGATAAGAGGAAAGAGAAAAAGATGGTTTGGCTTGGTTTATGGGTTTTAACGTCCCAAAGCGACTCAGGCTATGAGAGACGCCGTAGTGGAGGGCTCCGGAAATTTCGACCACCTGGGGTTCTTTAACGTGCACTGACATCACACAGTACCGGGGCCTCTCGAATTTCTCCTTCAAAGAAATTCAACCGCCGCGGCTGGGATCGAACCCGCGTCTTTCGGAAAGAGAAAAAGAAAGAAAAGACACGCGTCGCAACAACCGCGTCCGCCGAAGCGGACGCAGGCTGAAAAAATTACGAGGAACTTTAGCGGCTAAAGTGGTGAAAGGTGAAAGCCTGAGTGCTGCATTCTGCTACGCGATTGTTCACTTCACATTCTGCTGGTGCATTAATTAACTGCCAATTAATGACGCTAAATATTTGCCTTTAGGAGTGGAACGCGACATCGCGTTGTAGCGCTGCGAGGGAGTCCACGGAACGCCACCACACGTTCGGCGCGATGCGTTGCCCTTTGAACGCAACGCTTTTTGAGGAAAGGAAATGGCACTGTAATTCTTTGTCACCTCGGTGGACACCTCACATATCTCGCTTGACACCAGTCGAAAATTGTATTTGAGGAAAGGAAATTGCGCAGTAACTGTCCCACATATCTCGGTGGACACCAATCGAAAATTGTATTTTAGGAAAGGGAATTGCGCAGTAACTGTCTCGCATATATCGGTGGACACCCGTCAAAATTCGCGCGCAGTGACGTCACGACCATTTCGACTAATCTGAAACGCGGACAAATTTGCTAACACGTCTTGTGTGTGTTCGTGTGTTCGTGGGGTTTAACGTCCCAAAGCGACTAAGGCTATGAGAGACGCCGTAGTGGAGGGCTCCGGAAATTTCGACCACCTGGGGTTCTTTAACGTGCACTGACATCGCACAGCACACGGGCCTCTAGAATTTCTCCTCCAAAGAAATTCTAGCCGCCGCGGCCGGGATCGAACCCGCGTCTTTTGGGCCAGCAGCCGAGCACCATAGCCACTGAGCCACCGCGGCGGCTCTAACACGTCTTGGGTCACGACAGTATGAGCCATTAAAGGCTTTCGCCTTAAAATAGGTTTGATTTTTTGTGCTTTTTTTGTTGTTGTTGTTGTTGTTGTGACTGAGAGAATCATGAAAAGGAAATTGCACGGGCCTGCCTACTGGCTCAAGCCAAGCCACCACCGCTGCCACGTGCAGATAGAGGAGAGTTAAAAGTTCAGAGAAAAGATAAAATTAAACAAAAGTAGCGCGTCGCAGCAACAACTACGTCCGCCGGAGCGGACGCTGCTGAAAAAACAGCATGCGCAGTAGAGCACGGCGCTCCAGCTGCGTGTCGCGCATGCGCAGTCTATCTCTCGGTCGGAGGCGAGCGACGTCGGCGCGCGGATGGATGGATGGATGGAAAAAACTTTATTGTCAATAAATTGGTGTTCTTGACCCTTACGGGTCACTGGGCGCCGTGGTCGATCCTTGGTCCAGGATGCCGCACTTGACTGCTGCCATCGTGGCTCGGCGCACAAGGAATCGTTGCGCTTCCTCGTCCTCGCTGGCCAGCAAGTGCTCCCACTGCATCACACTCGGGTTTATTCTTGGCTCTAAGTCTGCCTTAGGGCAGGTCCATGTGATATGTTCTAGTGTAGGTTTACCCTGACACCACGGACATTCGTCTGCATATTGTGTAGGGAAAATCTTGTGTAGTTTGTGAAGGTGTGGGTAGGTACCGGTTTGTAGTCTGCGCCAGTCTACCGCCTCCTCTTTGGTGAGCCTTTTGTGTGGGGCTGGGTAGCGTTTCCGCTGACCCCTGTAATGATCGAGTATATCTGAGTACGTGGGGGTAACTGGGTCAAAGGTGCCTGTGGTGCAAAGTGCTGAGTCTGCTCGGTTGACGTATCCTCGAGCTAACTCGTCTGCTGCCACATTGCCCCTCATCCCCTCATGTCCCGGAACCCACACTATACTATGTTTAGTGTTTTTGTGTCTTCTCGTCGTGTGTAGAATATGATTGGCGATGCTGTCGATCCTGCCTCTTGTGTAGTTTCTACATGCTTGTTTGGAGTCCGTCACTATAGTGAGGTTGTGTCCTGTTGCGTTCCCGTGCGATATTGCGAGAGCAATGGCGGCTTCTTCAGCTGCTTCTATGTTTGGGTTGTTTATCGTTGCGCTGGTTATTTCTTGCCCTCCTTCGTCTGCTACAACGGCGATTGTTTTGCGTTGGTATCGATACTTTGCTGCGTCCGTGTAGACTACGTTGGGATTGTCGCTGAGTTCCCTGGTGAGTGTTGGCGCGCGGCGCTGGCACTGTGACGTCACTCGGCGGATCCTCTCAGTTGGAGGCGGGCGGAGCCAATACCTCCTAGAAAGACTTCGCGGAGCGCCAGCTGCGAGGCTGTGACGTCACTCGGCTCCTCGCGCATGCGCACAAGTGGCGCCGAAGGCCCACATCGAAACGGCCAGACCGCGGGTAATGTAGCTCTCGCTACAAAAGGCACCCGTGTGTTGTGCGATATCAGTGCCTGTTAAAGATCCCCAGGTGGTCGAAATTATTCCTGAGACCTGCACTACGGCGCCTCTTCCTCTCTTCTTTCACTCCCACCTTCCTCCCTTCCCTTGCGGCGTGGCTCGGGTCTCCACCGAGATGTGAGACATATACTGCGCCGTTTACTTTCCTCAAAAACCAATTTTCAATTTTCAACGCTGTCTGACCGCGTTCAGTGCGGAAAACAGCGGACATGCTGGTTCTCGATAGGCGCACGTTAGTTTGTAGGTGGGGTTCCGCCTCTGGCGTCTCGCATTTGGAATCTTTGCGCACCGACACATTGCTTTGCGACTGAAATTTATATTCGCGCATTAGATGAAACGCCCCACCGACGACTGCTAAGAGCCCTGTTTATTGTTTCGGCCATCGTGCAACCACGTGGAGGTTGTCAACAGCATACAGATGTCCAGCCAAATACTCCGCGATTTCAAAAACGCTTCCTATACTAAATAGGTGCGTCTGAATCCATATCACTTGCCTAGGTTTCTAAGCTTGCGGCAATTACATGTCAACGATTTGTATTTGTGACGTGTAAGTGGCGTCGATGCCTTCTTTTTTCGTACGCCAGATAGGGTTGTAACGGCGTTGGCGTTTTTTTTTAACCGCTCACTTCTGCGAGGTCACGTAATCTACGATGCGCTCGGTCGCGTGCTGGCGTTCGAATGCACGTTCAACGCACTTCACCTGATAATTCTTTGCATTTATGCACCTGCGCATTCCAACTCGGTAAACGCATTGTTTAAAGATTTAGATGAGTATTTTCTTGGAGGGCGTAATGTGAGGGCCGATTTCAACTGCGCGCTCGATACGGTCGCTGATGTGCAGGACCCTGGTAGGGGTAGGCCAGGCTTGAATGCGCGCGAGTTGCGCCGCCTGGTTCGCCAGTTCATGCTCACGGACGCTTATGAGCTCCTCTATTGCAAAGTCTTTGGGAGGACTTGGCGTCGCTGGTTATTATCGAGTAGGTTAGACAGGACGTACGTTCCGACGAGCCTTTAGCGGACAGTGTGTGCATCTTATGTAATGAAGCTGCCATCCTCGCCGGTGCACATATCAGACCATCGCCCTTCTGTCACTAGCGGTTCCGGCGCCTGCAGTATCTCCTCAGAGACCATGGCGGTTGGATGTACGCATCCTCCATGACGCCAGCACTGAAGGGCTCACGCGGGTCTTGCGTTTTTCGGTTGTTGGGGCCGTGCCTGGTGATTGGGACCGTCTGAAGGAGCAGTGGCGTCACCATTGCGCCGCATCTGGTCGAGCCCTTAGGGCTCGCGTGTCAGATGAGGTGCGCATGGTGACGGCTAAGGCCATATATGAGGGACGCCGTAGTGAAGGGCTCCGAAAATTTCGACCACCTGGGGTTCTTTAACGAGCACTGACATCGCACAGTACACGGGCCTCTAGAATTTCGCCTCCATCGAAATTCGGCCGCCGCGGCCGGGATCGAACCCGCGTCTTTCGGGCCAGCAGCCGAACGCCATAACGACTGAGCCATCGCGGCGTGGTTTATGGATGGAAAAGACTCAGGAGTAACCTAGCGAGCGGACTGCGCGGCATAGGCTGAAGAAGTGCGCGTGTGCCAACACCCGGCAAACATTCCAACGTCTTGATAATAAATTTGGCCATGTCTGCTCGAACCGACACGCTTAAGATGCAAGTAGGTGGTTGGATGCCTGGCTCGAAGATCGACCCATCGCGGCGCGAATGTTATGTCTCGCGTTGTGATAAAGTTATGCAATACTTCTCGTCATTCGGTCGCTTGAATAGGAGCTGTGTGTGCTGCGACAACAAAGCTTGTATCAGATTTATTGGAAGCAGCTCTTGTTCGAAGAAATTTGGTCGGTCGGTCGATTGGTCGTACTTCCGTCGGCAAAAAATTGGCCCCCATATACTCCTGCATCTCGATATGACCTTCAGGGTGTGCAAAGTTGCCCGGTGCGACACATCAACAGAGAGTACAGTTCCCATGGCGTTGATGCGAACCTCCTTAACTTGCCCAAGAACCGGCAGTTCAGGACAGGCTGTAAGTTTATCTGTTAAAGGGATTCAAGCCTTCTCTGACCGCAACAGCACCATAAACAAGGGGTATGAAATGCTTGCCCACTGTTACCGGTATATTGCTGGGATGCTCGGCTACCTCGGGCCTGTGAGCCCTCGAAATTCTACGGAGCTTCCTTTTTGGAAGTCGGTTCACTACCTCTGTGTGTCTACCATCGTACTCCACGTTTTCTGAGCCGGAGAAGGTACAGATATCCCCGCGAGCTCGGAGGTGAGAGATACTTTTTCTGCTTGAAGCTCGGGGACTGCTACCTGTTGCAGACAGCCGGGATAAAGACCCACCCACCGTCGTTTAGCACGCTGAACTCGTCGAATAGATGTTAGTATAATCAATATATCAAGAAAATGAGAAGAATGCACGAAGACCTAACAGCACGGCCAGCCTATGCAGCCGCTGAAGAAGAAATCAGAAAAATCGAGCATAAGCAGCGTCTCGCAGTATGGATACATTACGCACAGCTCTCTCCTGTGGTCATTAAAGACACTTAGTTCACCGTGGAAGTTTGAGCCCATTAAGTTTTTTTCTTAATTAAATTATTTCCTTCAGTCCGCTTGTTTAAAGTGGAGCAGATAAAGAAAAAGAGCACGGAAAACGTCACCCAAGTTGCGGCATGCGCATGCATGGCGAAACTTGCGCGTCTAAAGCAGTCTTGATATCACTTCATCTAGGAGGGCCAGACGCAAAGAATATAGAAAGAAAAAAGTATCGCCGCACGAAACGCCACGACGCGCCGTCTGCCCATGGAAGCAGCGGCGCGGCTAAGTGCACTGTCACTGTTCCCCGCTGCTGGACCCGGGAGATGTTTTTACCGCTGATAAGAGCGACCGCGCAGCCCACTCCTGAAAAGTCTCGCAGCCGACAGAAACGTTCATGCGCAAGCAGCTGACTGGCGGCTGAAAAATGCGCCCACAGATGCGACTGTTGCGACGGTCAGAGTCGTTCTTTCTTCCTTGCTGCTAGCCGCGGAACTTATTTTCGCGTACAGGGTCGTCCACTTTTAGTTAGAACGCGCTAGAGCGTGGCCGCACTCTTCAGAGGGCCACCTCATGCGACACAGTCGCTCATCGCAACAAAGTGGCGCAGGAGAAGGTTTACCTGGACATGGTGCTTCGCGTCATCTGCCACTTCGCTTCGATGCGCAGCCGTTTCGGACGCAGTGACCCTCCAAAGAGCACGGTCATGCGCTAGCGCATTCTAAGAGTGGACGACCCTGTACAGACGGCAGTGCTTCTAGACATGACTTTGTGCCCGTCGCCATTGAGTCGTCTTCAGTGTCAAGCGGAGACTCGTAGGAGCCTTTACACTCATGACCCGACTGACGACTGCCGCGGAATACATCGAGCCAGGCCTCCGGCATCGAAGGTGAGAGCGAGGCAAAGCCTCGCGGCGAAGGTGACATGTACGTGAAACCTGCTCTTGGCTGTTAGAGAAAATTTAACATTCACTCGCGCTGTTTCCGCGAGCATTGAATAATAATCAGCAAGCAGCACGCAGCACGCAGCGTGTAAAGGAGAGGTTTCATGAACCGTCGCCATCGGTTTTCTGGTCCGTGACGGAAGCGCGCTAAGCTATGATTCGCGATGCATACAGCTTCAGGCTTAGTTCGCCATAGGCAGGTCAGCTGTAGGTATTGAGCCACCGAGGAAACTTCACATATGCCACGCGCGCTTTTCTCCCTGCATCCAGGGGGTTTAGATATGCGAGCCCACTGCCGTTTCCATCACTGAACAAAAACCCGATCCGAACGGCGTTGCGACCAAGCCACCATGTCGTGCTTCCTAAGGCTCTTGAGTGACATGTACGTGGTTTGTGGCCGTAACGGCGCTCGGAAATTCTCGCCAGCCTCGTCCCGCAACTCCGAAGAACGGACGCTGCCTACGGTCTGCGGCACATCGTTTTTCCGCTGCAGCCAAGGTCGGTAATTCACTGTCCTTACTTTTCTCAGCCCCGCGGCGTAAGGCTTCAGTCGCGCCCACTTTGCTCCCACGGTGTGTATGCATACAACTGAGATATGCTTGCGTGCCTGTCATCTTTTTTTTTTCTTTGCAGATGTGCTCACTCCAGTATTCTCATCCTTGATCCAATGGCACTGGTGCATTCGGCCCGCAATGTCATCTGGCCCGATATGACAGTTGCGGGTCGTGAAAGTTCCTTTCCTGCACCCTCTGCCTCCCGCCACAAACGCTGCATTGTCGGGTGCTTTGAATGCACTGCATCGCAGCGTCCAGCCTTCCGCATTTTCAATAAGCAGGACCACGACTTATCGAAGCGAGAGGACTGGCATGACTGCAGGTGAAAGCGGTACCCTCAAAGGCTGTATCAACGACACACACCGTTGAAGGGGGCTAAGGATGCAGTTTTTGTCTAAGTACTGACAGTACAGTTAGTGTAGAGCGCGACCCTTAAACGCCACTGGGATGCTCACGACACCTATGGGTGCAAGAAGAGGGCTCAATCGGGCTGGTTGGTACAGTACATGTTGATGGAAACGACTGAACAGCGCTAACAGACGGGACGGCAGAGAACAGCATAGCCTCTTCCGTCCGGTTTGTTAGCAGAGTTCAGTCGTTCCATTCATGGTTGTCTTTGGTGAAGGTTCCTTTCTGTCTTTGCAGATATGCCGGCTTAGGGTCTCCCTTGGACACGGACAGCACGGAGCCGATTCAGGAAGTCGAGTGTCTGGTCCCAGTCCGGCATCCATGCACGGCACAAGATGTTCCCCCCCTGCCTCGTGTGCGCCGTTTCTTACTCCTGCCAGAAGCGGTGTGCTGTCCGGAGCTTGGACTATATACACTGCATCGCAGCGTCAAGTTTGCTGCGTTTTTTGTGAGGCTGACCACGACTACGGGAGCGAGATAAGCGACATCGCTGCAGATGAAAGCACCCTCCCCCCTTTCTTTTGCCGTCTTGGTGCCAATACTAGGATACTAGGAAGGTAAGCGCAATTGAATCGGAGCTTGCGCGGCATGCGCCATTTTTGCGCCCGACAGTACCGGAAGTGTGCAGCGTGTCATAAAGGCGTGAAAAGGGGGTAAGCTGTCCTTTAGTGCACTCCCTTTCATAAAAGAGTGTGCTAAATGACGGCTTCCATCCTTTTAACTCCCTTATAGGCGTATTCGTGTTTATAGTGTAGCATGCGCGCGACATTCATTCTTGCCACATGTCTTTGCAGATACGCCGACTGCAGTTCTCGGGGCGCCTCAGCAAATGCGAGCTCTGGTCTGTGGCGCGGTACGGTATCCAAGGGCCACGCAAGATATTCTGTCCCTGCCTCACGTATGATGTCTCCTCCCTCCACACGAGCTTTACCTACTTACAAGTCTGTGTTATGAATCTACGACGGCTGATGGAGCACGTAACACTTTGTCTGTTCACCCTTCATTCAGTATAAATACTTTTCGCGCTTGTGGACCCTGTCTTGCTTAGTCGTATTGCCGCCAGTCGCCCATGTTTCACTAATATCACCCAATCTAGCTGCAGTTAGCGCCCTTATTTATGGCCACACAATTCAATGTTTATCTGCCCTTAACCAAATTTGTGCATGTCTTACATTTATTACACTACAATGGAGTGATTCTCACAATTCAGACAGAAAGCTTAACCTTTGTGTGAGTAATATTCTTAATTTCCGCAAATACTTTCCTCCCCGCAAGCCTCTCGGGAACACCACTGCAGTCTAAAGTTGTTTCCCTTTACATTTTCATAAATTTAGCCTTTGTTCTTTACGCACGTTTTGTCAAATGCCCAGATATTTGGCATTACTTTAAATTCAGCCCAACAATTTCATCCTAGTAGCTCATTCTCTAATTTATTGCAAATTAGATTTTACCTGTGCCTGTGCAACTAAAAAAAAACAGGCCTTCTCATCAAGCCATTTCTGATCACCTCTGTGTGGTAGTTGGCAACTTTTGCATACTTTCAAGGGGGCCTCTTGACCAGGCAAGGGGGACGTCAGTCCCGCATTTTTGCGGTGTGCAAGGTTGCTTTCCTCTCTAAAACACTTTTGTTTATATTTGTATACTTCGGTTCTTCTTTCCCTGCCTTTCATGTTTCCTTTCGTATTTCACCTGTATGTTTATATCTCATCCTTTTCTCTATTCGAGTGTATAGAGACGTTCAGTGTACTTCCTCCTGGCATGATTTATTAGTGCACAGGGTTGGATGAAATAAACACTAGAATGAAAAGCCAAGGAGACTTGTGGAATGTGCTCAGAAGAGAAAGGCGAAGCAAGGAATGTAAGAGAAAAAAAACGTGTCACAATGACTTCGCACATGGCTAGAGTGACGTTCTCATTGCCTGTGGTGCAACGCGGCAAGCGGGTTTCGTCGCCTTCTTCCCGAAGCCGACCTGTGAACACCAATAACGGCTTACACGCTACTGCTTACCGTCAACGGAACGAGGACCCCTAGTCAGCGCCTCTGGGTCATCGGCGCGGCGACCTGCAGCTTCCGGACTGTAGTCGCCGCTGCATTATTGCCATGAACGGCATACATCGCCTTCACTGCACGTTAAGCCTATTCTTCGAGCAGCATGCTCCACCGCCTTCATCTCCCATCACGATACCCGACTCTGAAAAAAAAAAGTCTCCTGTGCTTTCTAACGCGCCCTCCTTCAAAAGTTTTGCCAATAAATCCTTTTGCACAGCAATTTCGTACGAGCTTCTTGTCGCCACTTGAGTGCTCGCCAACGCCAGCTGGCTTGAGCGCGTTGTGGTGTGTGCGACTGTAAGGCTTCTCACTGCTCCCTGGCGCTGCAGCCGAAATGCAAATCCACTCCAGAGTCTCCAGGTCCACGGGATATAGACTCTACCATTTTGGCTCCATCGACGTCCACACATTGCTTGCTGGGCTGTTGTGTGCAAGATGGCGCTATAGCACGGTGGAAGCGGCAGCGGAACCAATTTGCAACAGCCCAGAGAGGAGGCGTTTGTGACATACTCCTCGCCCCATGGAAAGGTCTGTGTGTCCAAAATTAGTCTTTCAAAAATGAATTCAGCGGCTTTCAGTTTCGCATTCTTTAAGAACTAAAAAATTTCAGGGGGCCACTTTGTTGACCTAAAGTGTGGTGAGGGGAAAGCTTTGCGTTTGGGAGGCATCCGTCTGATTCGACGCCTTTCTGCAAACACTCTCCAGCGTCCTAGACAAGGATAACTACATACGTGTTGGCAGGAAGTAGGGTAGCCATTACCACGCGGAACGAAACGACGGTGGTTCGAATCCCATCGTGCTCAAAGATTTTTTTTCTGGTCTGACTAGAAAAAGCGTAGCACCTCTGCTGACAACCTTCTGTCGACAATAATGAGGCATTAAAGGCTTTCGCCTTAAAAGTAAAGTGCAGGTCAGTATTTTGCCCTGAAACTATGAATTAAAGAAAAGTAATATGTAGAAGACAGTTTGCACATCCCGACCATTCACACAGTCTTCAGTAAGCTGCCTGAATTCTCCTCTCGTGCGTGTGCAGTGGACTAGGTTTTTCGCACCACCTCCTCCAAGCTTGCGAAATGCGCATCGGTGGGCAGGTTGGCCCGATTACGGCAGCCTCGCTTCTACTGGCGTGTGGAAGAATTTTCTGGCTGCAATTCTCGTGGCACTTTCCTCTGATTGGCTGTACTTAGGGCTTCGTGAAAAGTTTCCTGTGACTTTCACTGCCCGCGATTCTCTCGGCACACGTCATTTCAGCCGCTGCCGTTGGAAGTAGCATACTTATCCAGCTGCTGCCAGCGATCGGCGACAGATTGAGCGCAGTAGCTCTGTTATTGTAGCGAGAGCTACACTACGCCAGCTCTTAGAGCCTTCAGTGTGGCACCTTTTCAGCTCCGTGGCGGCGCCGTTGGTCACGTGGGTTGGTCACGTGGTGCGAAGCACCTGCTACCGCCGGCTGCGCGGCGCGCCGGCGAAACCGAGCTTCAACAGCTGTGCGCATGCGCCGTGTCGAGGGGGGGGGGAGGAGTGGAGAGGGGGAGAGGTGTCGCAGCTGTGTAAGTAGGCGGCTCGGCGGAGCTCTCGCGTCACTCCAGGTTGAACAAGAGCTAATTACCACAGCCAATTTTTTGGGGCACAGTGTTGGCTTCTGACAACTTCAGAGTGCTGAACTTAAAGGATCCAAGTGGCTGGACACAGCCGAAAGCGGACGCAATGCACAACTGTTTGCGCTCTGTGCGACACAGTAACATCAGCACATATCGGCAATAATGAATACCCCGATATACTGAGCCTCCTGCAGAATAGTGTCTCTTCAATGCAATTTAAGAAACAAGCAAAAGCAATATTTCTTTCAGAGTTTGCGAGCTTATATATTACTGCTTAATCCATCTTTTTATATAAGTCTGGTCCACTGTTTTTACTTTGTTTTCATTTAGTACAAAACCGCAGTTCCACTTTAGACATTGTGTTTTATGTGTAATATTTCCTCTACGGGTATATTCCACCTTTGCTTCTTTCCTGAAAATGAGACATTTTAAACAGACGTTGATTGTTACAACTATTTTTGTTATCACGAACTGTATTGTGTCTGAATGATGTGAAATGACGTAAGATTACGTTGCTGCGAATGCTGCCAGGGTGGCATAGCCACGTCAGGCTCTTTTTCGGGCCTTTGTTATGCCTACTGAGGCAATCTGTTATTGAATTGTCTCTAATAAATAAAAAAGAAAGAAAGAACCTTGAATGTTAAAACTGCTTTTTGTGAGGGTGAGAACGAGGGAGGGCGAGCAAATTTTACAAAGAGAGGGTGAGGGCTAGGTTTGCCCAGAAAATTCTAAAATATCAGGGTAACGGAACACAAAATATTTATGGTTGAGGGTGAGGGAGGAAAAGCGTAAATGAGGGCGTTTGCCCACTTCCGGACGCGATAGCGTAATGGGGTTAATTCTCATACGTGGAGAAAGTCATTCTCTACTTTACATTCATAAATTCCTGGGAGTCCTCATACCTCTCGCGGCGCAGTGGTGCAGCGGTTAAGCTATGCGCCACTGCCCTGAGATGGCAGGTGCTGCCGGTGGTGGAGCTTGGGCGACCCAGGTTGCTCTTCCCGATCGACCAATCATTAACTTAACTGCCGCCTTCCACGGCGGGCACTTTGCTCAATATCCGGTGGGCAGGTTGTGATGACGTCGCAAGGTCACGTGACCTAGGGGGCCCACCTGCCTCCCATAGGTTGCTCTCTGGGGACCACCTGCCAGAGCCATTCCCGTGATTTTTCACTCACAACGCCGACACCGGATCTTCTGGAGAACGGGGCGTTTAACGTTGTAGCGTTAAAAAATCTCTCAAGTGGACTCCTGCGGTGGTCGGCATTCACCAACACCAGTCGTTAACAGCTTACTATATATTCAGGGAGAGTTGGCTGGTATGTTGGAAGGTGCTCATGGGTTGCAAGAGCTACATGTGCCAAAGATGCACATGGGCTACAGGAGGTTTCGTGGTGAACGACTGAGGACAAATTCCGACCATTTTTTTTGTAGTTATTTAACCTGCACACTGACATCGAACAACATAAGGATGTATTTTGCATTTCGCCTCCATCGGTGGGGAATTTGACCCCGAGACCTTAGGACCAGCAGTCAAGCACCACAGAACATGTGCCACCGCGGCTGGTGAAGTGTAGTAATAGTAAAAAAGACTGGAAACGAAGGACAGTCACTTCTACTGTGTTCTCATTTTCCAGAAAAACAAACAAATGACTGGTACTCAGTTACCTACTACCGCGGAAATTTATAAAAATATTTTTCGACTAGAAATAAATGACTAAACCGATTGTTTGCACCGTTTCCCCATACCATCTATCCACCTATCTACTGATTAGCGGTCACAATCCCGATAGGAAATGTTAAACTACGAATTATCCATTTGTTGAGTGCAATTATAATAAGGCTGCTTTGAGTCACAAGAAAACACATTATAGCTTCGGCATGAACGGACTCACCGCTTAGGTCCCCGGACTGAAAAGAGGCAGGAGGAGGGTATGTCCTTGGACACGGTTTTCGGCCGTTTTATACGCAAGTCGTCAAGTAGCTGCTCCCCTCCGTTCCCTCCTCCGGTTCTCTCTCCCGCAAGCGTCGCTTCTGGGTCAAAAATGGCGTCGAACGCACGCCCGGGGAGAGACAAAAGCCTAGTTCTGCGGAAGAAGCAAAGACGGAGGAGAGAGCGTGGGGCAGCATTCTTCAAAGATTGGCATTACTTTGTCGCCGGGCCTTATTGGACGGCTGCTTGGTCTGACACTTCGGCATCCCCCCACCCCTCAGTCTTCCTGCAAAGCGCCACCGAGCAACGTCCTTGCTTTTCCATTTGAGGGCTGCCCCTGCCTCTCCCCCCCCCCCCTCTTTTCCCTTCTCACCGTCGGAAGAAATGATTGCCCCCGAATTTCTGTCGAGAGACACGTCCGCGGTCAATGCTGCACACATAGCAGCAGAAGATACTACGAGCACCGTTGTGCCTGGAGGGAAGACCGTGCCCCCCCCCCTCCCCCCCTCTAGCTGCAAAACGTCATCGAGTAACCTCGTTCCCTTTCTTCTTCCTTGCTGCCCATGCCGTTTTCCTTCTCACCCTCGCAAGAAATGGTTGCCCCCGAACTGCTGTCAAGACACACAAGTGCGGTCAATGCTGCCCACCAATCAACAAAAGATACTAGGAGCACCGCGTTGCATGGAGATTGCGCGGTATGCGTCTCCGGAAAAACTAAAGCGTTTTTTGAGACTAGCGTGCTTAACGGTATTCCGCGAAATGACCGCGCTGGTTCCGGTTAGGGCTTTAGTTCCTGTACAAAAACAAAACAAGTGCACTTAAAACATCTCTCCGTGTCCGGAGCGGTGGTTTCTTCGCCTCTAAAGCTTTTAAAAGGCCGCTAAGCTTTTCTTTATGAGTTGTTACAAATAAGTTGAGGCGTTCTTCAGACGCTATTTTCAGCCTTTAGAGCAGTCGGTCACACTCTGCGACGTTCCTTACAGACATCAAGCTCATCATCATTGTGTGCAGTTTTCTTCAAGGCCGTTGGGAGTTGTATAAACGGAGATGAATGAAACACGGCTAGTATTCGCAAAATCTAAACAGCCATTTAGTTAGCCTCTTTAATTATAGCCGTGCAAATATTGTCGTTATAACCATAATTGTATTGTTAGAAGCTTTCATAAAGCGTCTTGGTTTATATTATCCTCTGATTAACTATCTGTTGTCCTGGGCATTTCTAGTGATCTGATTTCTATTTCAATTGATGTAATTATTGCGGCTTGTTTCTTTCGTGTTTAGCATAGGTATACAGAGCGATTTTTTTAAAGATTACAGATTTTTATTAATGCGGGGAATAGAACCAAGGACCTTCAGATTGCGAGGTGAGAGCGCAACCTATAGGCCAAAAACGGTCTTCTTTTTAACGCGGTATTTATTAATCTGAAATAATGTTCTATTTACATGAACTATTTACAAAGCTTTTATCAAATGCCACGAAAGACATCTAAAAAAAGACAGAGCAACAGAGCACTACACTCGAGGTGAGGCTGAACACATCCAGTGTTGTCGGTAACGCGTTACAAGTAACGACGTTACCGGTAACGCGTTACTTTTTTCGGTAACTTAATAACGTACTCGTTACCATTTCGGAACTGTAACGGGTAACGTACTTACGCTAACATTTTTCGGTAACGTGAAGTGTCACGTTACTAGTTACTTTTTATTTCAATTGTCCCCCTCCGCCTCTTTAAAAAAAAACTCCGAAAATGATGCTACAAATAAACAAAATCTACCGGTGCTCTCGATGACCCTTGTTGCAGCTCGCATGCATGCCAAAAAACACCTGCCCTTGACGACGCACTCAACTAAAAAAAAACACGAACACGCAGTCACACACACTTCACCCCCAAAGCACTCACACACACAACTCTCTAAAGAATGGACGCATGCCGAGCCACCATTAGACCATTCGCAGAAATCTGTAAGTCAGTGTCTCCGTAAGCTTGTTTTCAAATCCAAAGGTCTCCTTCCCAGGCGACACTCTCGCATTCTTGGTGGAAGCAGTTCCCTCTTCTGAGTAAACTCAGGAATGTCGCCGGTTTACTTCAAGATGGCCCCAAGAGAGCCGTCGAAAGAGTACAATGGTACAGCACAGAAAAGGGGATTGCAGTCAACTGGCTGTTCCTATCTGCAACTGCGGCTATGTTTCTGGTTATTGAGTTCCTAAGCGAGCGAAGCTGACCTTGAACACCTTGACGTAAACACTCGCATTTTTGCTATAATTATGCAGGTTCAAGTAAAAAAAAATTGTTTATGTGCGCAAATATATTTTTTCCAGAACTATGACATTTCAGCATTTCTTTATTGCTACACAATTTCCGCGTAATTTCGTAAGCAGAAGCACACCAGAATTGCTCTAAATTTGTTGTGTTCGGCTATGTTTTCTTTGTGAAGTTGGAATTATATGAAATATGAGCTTTATAAAATTGTTATCTTGTTCTTACAGCGAAGACGCACTTATTAAAATTTATGGCCATGGAGTAACGGCAAAGTAACGAGCGATACTTTTTTTCGGTAACGGTAACGCGTTACCTTTTTTGTAGGTAACGTAGGGCGGTAACGCGTTATTTTTTTTTAGTATAACGAGTAACGTATTTAGTTACTTTTTTTCGGTAACGCCTACAACACTGAACACATCACCAAGAGGGACTGCTACTCCCCAATGAACACTGAAACGCTACTGGACGTCCGCAGGATGTCCGAAACGTCCGCAGGATGTTCAAGGAAGCTTCGGTGAAGCTGTGTAGTCCAATCATAAAAAAGCCGCCGCGGTGGCTCAGTGGTTATGGTGCTCGGCTGCTGACCCGAAAGACGTGGGTTCGATCCCGGCCGCGGCGGTTGAATTTCTTTGGAGGAGAAATTCTAGAGGCCCGTGTACTGTGCGATGTCAGTGCACGTAAAAGAACCCCAGGTGGTCGAAATTTCCGGAGCCCTCCACTACGGCGTCTCTCATAGCCTTAGTCGCTTTGGGACGTTAAACCCCATAAACCAAACCAAACCAATCATAAAAAAATACCAAGAGGTTTATCAACAACGGTCAGGTATCCTGCGGTATGAGAAGTGAAATAAAAACGCTTTTTCAAGTTTCGTTGCTAGACATCCTAAAACAATGTTGTGTCCTTACTGTTGATGAAGTAATATTCAATTGTTTAAGTAATATCACAGAGGCGGCAGTTCGCAGGCCACTCAAAAATGCTCTTTTTATCAAGTCTTCAGGGGCAATATTTCCGTATGTAGCTTGCAGAAGACAGAAACCTGAAAAGGCGAAAGCGTCGTCCGTTAGCAAAGTGTGTCATACGCGTTTAACTCGGGAACTAAAAAAGAAAGAAGCCCAACCATGGTTGCTTCAGATGGAGGAGTAAAAAATGAAATGAACCTAGAAGCCAAGTTTGACGACTGTAGGTTAATTAGTTTATTAATTATAGGCAAAAGTGTCGAAATGGCATCGAAATAGAGCGGACTTCGACATAGCCACAGGAACGGTGTGACGTCACATACACCGGAAGTCGTCACGGCATAGTGTCCTCGCGCATCGTGGTCGGACCAGAAAAAGCGTGACACCTCTGCTGACAACCTTCTGTCGACAACCATGAGGCATTAAAGCTTTTCGCCTTAATAAACTATGTATTGTTTAGCAGCCGTAGGAGAAAACGATGTGGTGATTCATGTATTCTAACGTCTAAAGCATCATTTGAAAGAAGAAAACACGCATTAAAATTAGGTGCAACCACTTTGCTCGATACAGCTGAAATCGGACACAATGAACAACAGCTTGCGCCGAGTGCGACTCAGTAAAATCGGCACTATCGGCAATCGTAAGGATACCACGCGCGAGCGTTAATGAGAGAATGCCTACATATGAGGAATTGGTCATTCTCAGCTTTACATTAATATGTCCCTGGGAGTCCTCGTACCACTTCTTGAGCCCTCGTACCACTTGGTGCAGCGGTTAAGGGATGCGCCGCTGCCCTGCGATGGCAGGTGCTGCCGCGGGTGGGTTTTGTGCGACTCAAGCTGCTCCCCCGAGTACTCTCTCGCGGTCAACGATTAATTTGTTTATCACCTGCCATTGTGTTTAGTTTTCTCACAATCCGGTGGGCGAGTTGTGATGACCCGGCAAGGTCACGTGACCTTGTGGTTGCTTCTCCGGGGATGGCTGCCCAGGTCGCCCTACACCACCCTATTTATCGCTCACAATGCCAACGCCGGATTTTAAGGAAAAAGCCTTTCATGGCCCATTAACAAAGCGTGTCACACGCGTGTAACTCGGGAACTAAAAAACAAAGAAAACCAATGGCTGCTACAGATAGAGGAGGAAAAAATGAACCTAGAAGCCAAGTTTGATGACTGTAAATTAATTAGGTAATTAATTATAGGCAAAAATGTCCAAAATTGAGTCTAAATAGCGCAAACGTCGATATAGCCACGCGAACGGTGTGACGTCACATTCACCGGAAGTCGGCACAGCGTAGTGAAAATTAGAGTGTACTAGAACAAAGGCTTTCTAGTACACTGTAGTGAAAATCGTCACAGAATGGTCGGGAAAACGTCGAATTAGGGTTAAATTAGACGGAAAAATGTAATTGAGCGTAATTAACACTTACGATCCCCGAAAGGTGTATTATTTGAGTAAGGATACAGCCACGGGAACGGTGTGTTGTCACATCCACCGGAAGTCGTCATGGCATAGTGTTCTCGGCTTTCGCCTCTCAGCACTTTAGTTGTCAAAGTGTCCTTGCAATTTTTTTTTTGCGTAACGGGGTCTTTCACGCTATCGCATTAAGGAATGACTCCACTGTTAAAATTTCGTAAGAGTTAGGGAGGGGGGGGGGGGGCGACAAAGTGAAGGGAGGGCGAAGAAGGACCACATTTTACGAAGTGAGGGTGAGGGGGTCCAAAGATTTATTGGTGAGGGTAATACGTGGCGTATGTGTCCCGGGAGCGGCGTTCCTTTTTCCTCCGATTTGAGTTCCCAGCCTGCTTGGTATACGTACAGCCTTTGTCAAAAGTAACCAGGCTGCATGGTTTGCTTATCATTCGTACAGTAGAGCCTTTACGGCTTCCCTTAAAATCAAAAGGTTAATTTAAAGAGAGGACAGGGGTTCTCCTTACCATACAGAGACTTAGAGCTTGAGGGCTGGCATAATAGCTTTAATATACGATTGAGAAGCAAACCGTCGAGCCTGGTTACTTTTGGCAAAGACTGTACACATTCTGATGGCAGCGTGAACACTGCAGCTCGCGGCTTCGCGTACTAGAATGCGCTGTACGCCATGTCACGTGACTGGTGTTCACGCTGTGATCAGAGAGCGCAACGGTGTAAGAATATGCCGGGAATAGTAATAAGGCTATATCGGTCAGTGCGCAGCATGCTTTTTTTTTTTGCTACGTCGTGAAGCCCTCAGAAGGAAACACGCTTAGCGGCTCGGATTGCATGAAATCTGTCCGTCGAGACGGTGCGCACTTGCGAACTATTGTCAGCGCTTTGCGTGTTGTTTTTCTTTCTCAAGCGAAAAGATTCACTACCCGTACCACAGCCGCGCTTTGCGTGAGCCGTCGGAGCCAAGATTTGCCACAGCTGCGCATGCGCGAAACCGAGTGACGTCACGCGCGGCGCAGGTGGCCTCAGCCGCCGCAGCGCCGACTCCGCCGCCTGACCTTCCGGCGCAGCCGTGCACTGCACCGCATGTGCGTCGCCTCCTCACCGCCGCTACTACTGCGCGCTCGCCTGCTCGCCACCGTGTGACCTTTCGTTGCAGCCGCGTGTTTACCACAGTTACTGCGCATGCGGAAGGAGGGAACGCGCTTGCCTACACCGTTATCGGGGAGCTCCCAGTGCATTCTACGCGAATTGCGGCAGCCATGACGTCAAACAAATCGTAGGTAACTGAAGATTGTAGCTTGTCTATCCAGGCTTAACCAGAGCTAAGCCCCCGCCAATTTTTTTTAGAAACACCACATACCTGCACAACCGTTAGCGATCTTCTAATACCACCATCACCATGGTGGTAAAGAAAACAAAAAACGAAATGGGCACAAACAACTCGCCCCAACTTAAAAAAACGTTTATTCACCATCCACGGACCAGGCGATGGAGTCACACTTAAAAGGAAGGGATAAAATAATGAGCCAGTCGCCGATGACTGCTCCCGGAGACAGCTGCGCAAATTTTTAGTTGTTCCCACGGCGAGGGAACCTTCACTTCCATCTGATGGAGTCATTTGCCACCTTTGGACGGCACCTGCAGAGTTTGGAAGAGAAGCATGCAATTAGGCTATTACAACATCACAGACTTTAAAACACAGCTCTTCCCCAAACTAGAAGCTGTTGGTAGGGCACCGTGCAGGTGACTGGGAAGACAACAGTTAGAGTGCTTGCAAGCGAATCTGTTGAAGCGAACGCCTGTACAGTTAGCCCCGAGATGAAGCTTGGTCGCTATAGCAAATTCTCGGCAGTTTCAAGTTGGCTTTGCCGTGACTTCTTCACTGTCGCCACGCAATGCACCCAAGACAGTTGAAAGTGGGCCACCGGTTGGCCAGCCACGACACAGATTAGACTCTCGCTGCCGCTGGGAACGTCTAACTCTGGACCTGAGATGCAAACTTCTACGTACACTCCCTCATGCATCCAACGAATTCCACGCCGGTGCAGACATATGTGCCGACTGGAAAGCTGTGCGTCACGCGCAGGAACGAGGGCTGCAGTCTAGCTCTTTCTGTACAATTAGGCTCGAAAACGATTTAAGCGTGCAACGTTCGCCGAGGCGTATACGTCAGCCACCGCCTGTAGTGGCCACGACTTTAATTGTGAAGACTAAATTCTTTTTTGTTCTAAGCGCAGGGGACATGCCAAACCAAACGTAAGCAGTGGGGTGCCACGCACACAAGCGTATAGCTACAGCGTATAAGACGGCGCGCTATCATAGTAAACATTGCAACTAAAAGTTCGTAGGGGTTTAACGTATTCAAGCTGAGTAGACATGTGAAAGCAGGTGTTCATTCTTGAATTTGAAGGGACACCTGAGCTCCGCCTTAAGGGTATGACGTGATAGCTGCAGTGGGTTAATGTCCGTAAATGCAGAATAGGTCATTCTCGAATTAATATTTATAGATAGGGGCGATGCGCCACTACACTGGCATGGGGCTGTTTCTATCACAGACACCGGTAGAGGTTGTGCGCCCCATGTTGCTTTTCCCGAGCAACCTTTCGCGCAGCTGATGCGACGCTCCTCTGAACTTACGCGAGCTACTACCCGAGCAACTCTGGTATTGCCCTCGGGGCAACTCTCGTTGCTAGGCGACGGCAGAAGACCGAAAGCGAACGGTGACAAGATTCCTGGTCGGTGTTGGTGAGCGCACAAGTGCTCTCGCACTCATATGATTGCCTCCCTAAATCTGTAAAGGTTAAGGCCCGTTTGCCCCAGTCGGACGCACTCACCTTCCGCTGGACTTTTTTCGGTCCCTTGGGCCCCTTGGACGGAGCTGTACTCGTCCCTGGCGCGCTCGAGTGCAAGTCCTGCCCAGGTGTCGGGGCTTTCTTTGGTGCCGTCGAACCAGCACCTTTTGCTTGATGGGCGTTTCCCAGGTCCTTCAAAGCTGAGCGGCTCGTGCCGGCGTCGGACTTCTGTTCCGAGGGTTTGCTGGCCTTCGACATGGAGGCTTCCATGTTGGCAGTCTGCTTCGCAAATCGGTCTTTTTGGGACCTAGTACACGGCGGTGAATACAGGTCGCCCGCTCCTGTCGCCGCCTTCCGAGGGTTAGCCGCGTTTGCAGAAGGCTCGCTAGTCTTCGTCGGCGGCTTGCTTTTTCCTACTGGTTCCGCTGTGGCCATCTTGCTCTTGCCGCCGTTTGTTTTCTTCATTCTGGTATGAAGCGTGAAGACCGTAGGCTCACCGGGGCGTAGCAGTTCACGAGGAGCTTTCGCTGCAAGGCTGCTGCTTCGACTGCGCGCTGCGCCCAGCAGCACGAGCTTTTCTGGGATGCGAGCAGCGCCACCTAGTATCGTATGACCTTTTACGGTTTTGATCTAACAGTTTGATTAGGGTAGTTGAGTGGCTACGAATTTAAAGATGACGTTGCTGTTGTCCTCGAAAGGAAAATGGTATGTGCTTTATGTGGGCGACTGGCCATGATCCATGTGGCGACTATCCCAATGGGCAAAAAAAAAAAATTGAAGCTGGGCACATTTTATTGTCTACTCTTTTTTTCAAGAAAAAGATGAAGCATTCAGAAAATTGCCTCTTTGCGCATGCGCGCAGTGGCTCGTTTTGCGGAGACAGTGATAGGCATCGTTCAAGGCGAGCAACAAGAGCTATTGTTAAGAAGGAAAAAAAATTGTACGGGACACCTAAGCTCCGCCTTAAGCATATGACGTGGTAGCATTAATGTGTTAATACCCATGTATGTAAAATTGGTCATCCTCTACTCAACATTCACAGATCCCCGGGAGTTAACTTGAAACACTGGTCATCCTGGTCACGGCACCAGTTGACCTGAAACTCTGATCCTCCTGGTTACGGCAACAGTTAAGTTTCTTCGTAGAATGTCGTCGGAATGGCTGGTTTGTCTGTGATCGTACGTGGTTAGCAGTTCGAAGGGCACTTCGCGCCTTCGTCCACTCGTCCAGCGACACGTTGCCGGTTGGGGCAGCCACTCCAAACTTCTTGATAGACAAAACTTATTTATTGAAGACGGGACCAAATACAAGAACTTAGAGAAAAAGGCGGTTTAAAGAAGGCTTTTTAAAAGAAGGGCTGTAGAAAAGCGGCCGAGACTGAGACTCGGCGCGCTCCCCTGCTCTTTGTTTGCAGCGGATTTTAATACCTTCGATAATTGGGCGGAGCTTTATTAAATCTGTTCTCGCCCAACTTCAACCAATGCTGCTGCGATGTCACTGTACATACAAGTGGGCAGGGCCCAGTGCTTCGCCAGAGCCCGACTCGGCGCACCGCGCACTTGTCCTGGAATTTTCGCACTTTTCGAGGCGCCAGCAAAGCCGAACTCCACCCCTTTGCGCGACAGTCGGGTGGTTTCAGAAGGTGCCGACCTTACTGACACCCACCCCTTGAGAGCTAATCTCTTCTCAATGGGAAACGGTCGTCAGCCCCTTGGTCCCCGTTTCCCGCGACTTTGATCAGCGTCCGCAGCGCGCGATGCGCTGTCATCATTGTGAACCCCTCCCGACTTCAGACAGACACGGTAGGGGGAAATTAGCTACTGGCGCCGTAGGCTTCTACCTTAACACTGGGCGTCCTCATATCAGGGAGTCCTGGGTTGCCCTTCGCGGGCAACCTGTCGTGATCAATCACTACTTTAACTGCCACCTGCCATGGTGCGCAGGTGGCTCACATTTTGGTTGTCAGGTTCTGAGGTCGCCACAAGGTTACGAGCCCTAGGTGTCCCACCTGCCTCCTATGTTGCTACCCTGGCCATTTTTCGTGCATTTTTCGCTCCTGGTGAATGACGCCGACGATGACGCCAGATTTTCTGCGACACGAACGCATTTACACGGGATCTGAGCAAGACCATCATCATCATCAGCCTGACTACGCCCACTGCAGGTCAAAGGGCTCTCCGATGTCTCTCCAATTAACCTGTCCTTCGCCAGTTGCGGCCACCGTATTCCCGCAAATTTCTTCATCTCATCTGCCCCCCTAACTTTCTGCCGCCCCCTGCTACGCTTGCCTTCTCTTGGTATCCACTCCGTTACCCTTAAGGACCAGCGGTTATCCTGCCTTCGCATTACATGCCCTGCCCAAGCCCACTTCTTCCTCTTGATTTCAACTAGGACGTCATTAACGCGCGTTTGTTCCCTCACCCACTCTCTTAAGCGATAAATTTGCAAACGACAATGGTCCCCCCCCCCCCCCCCTCCTGCTTTTTTATGACGAAGACAGCTTAAAAATCGCATTCTGCAAAGGAGCATCCTATAGAGGTTGGGCCATAACACACTTGCTTTTCGTCCTTTATATTCTCTCCAATTCAAGGTCTGAAACCGCATATTAGCTACTGCTTAGAAAATATGCCAGAAATTGGTATCGCGAGTAGGCTTTCCATGATTTTTTCAGGTTGTTATCATCAGTTGAAACAGTCTCCCGTGAGCAATCATTTTTCTGCGTGCCATAAAATAGATTTTTTTTCATTTAAAAATGTCTGGTGGTTTAGCGTTGCCTAGGAAAGAAATATTGTGCGAAAGCACATTTTTTTTTGTTTGCAGGTGGACACCACTGCCACGTACATGACTTCGCGATTGAGGTGTCCAGTGAGCCGGGGTGCCAGTCTTGCGCGTCTTCAGCTTTCTCATCGGTAATGCCAATTTGCGCAATGCACGCCGGCGGCCTATGCTCCTGTGCCGCGTTTCTGGAGCAATGTTGTGACGCCAACGCGTATTGCTCGAGTGCTGTGTTTCTGTCACAACGTTGTCGACGCCAACGCACGCTGCGCACATCTTTCCGTCGCAGCGGCAACATAGAGCAAGGCGTGAACATCAGTTTGATAATATTATTAATTGATGAAGAAGCCGATGTCCAATGCACCGCTCAAGAGTGTTGCAGTTTAACACGATGGTGGAAAACGTTTATTCGCTCTATTTACAGTGGTTTTTGCGGCTTCAGGTGGAGTCGTCCATCTTCTCTTCAGGGTCGGTTCCCCTAGTCCAGGGCTTCGCTGAGGATAGCTGCCCTGCGTGCACGCCTTACTAGTCCTTGTTGGACTTTCAGGATGTCGCTGGGTAGCATCCTCTCCCACTGTTCAGCACTCGGGTTTTCTATTATGGCCAGCTCGTCTATTTTCTGGCAAGCCAATGTGGTATGGTATAGGGTTGTTTGTCTCCACACCACGGGCACTCGCTCTCGTACTGCGTAGGTAGGCACGGGAATGTTCCCGTTCGTAACTGTCGCCATGCTACGGCGTCTTCTCTATTTAGTTGTTTGTGTGGGGGCGGCTATTTTTGTCTGATCCTTCTGTAGTAGTTTAGCATCTCTGTATAGCTTTGGGCTACCGGCGCGGGTTCCTCAGAGGGGTCGGGATTGTTGGATGCTCGATTTGTTGCGTACCCTCGAGCTACCCTATCCGCCTCCTGATTTCCCGTAATGTCGGTATGTCCCCACCTAAACTATCGTGTGTTTGACCTGGTTGTTTTCGGTTCTGCCACTTGAGTAGATTGTTGATGGAGTTTAACACAAGGGGCATGAGATCGACTGCGGCGATAGCTCTCATGCAGTGACCGGCGAAGCTCACCTGTTTGCACCGCCGCGGGTTCGAATTCCAGCAGCGGAAATATTTACTTATTTATTGTTTGCCCAAGGTCACCCTCAAGGTCAAGCATCACGCGAACCGTTGAGCCTGTTTGGGCTGGAGAACTAAAGAAGGGAATTGCGCTAAAAAGACACGGACGAGAAAGGACATGGACGGGCGCAATCCATGTCCGTGTCTCGTCCGTGTCTTTTTAGCGCAATTCCCTTCTTTAAGTATGTACGACCGACTCGCCCAACAACGTGCTCTCTTGAATTGCACTAAAATCCCCAGAGAAGCAACCTACGAGTGACACCTATAGGTGGCCTATGTAGGTGGAAGGTGTCACCTAGTCATGTGACCTTGTGGCGTCGTCGCAACCTGCCAGCCGTGGCAGGTGGCCGCGGCAGGTTGCTCGGGAAGAGAAACGCGGGTCGCTCGAGCCCCACCGGTGGCAGCACCTGCCATCGCAGGGCAGTGGCGCATCGCTTAACAGCTGCACTCCTGCACCAGGAGGGGTATGAGGGCTCTCACGGATCTGTGAGTGTTAAGTATAAAATGGCCAATGCCGCATATATAGGCATTAACCTATTAACGATATCGCGTCATACCCTTATAAGGCGGAGCGTAAGTTGTCCACTCTATTTTTTTCTTTTTCTCGCTGCTAATCGCAATCGGTTGGAATGCGCTTCAGCTGGCGTTCCATCCATCTTTTGGAGGGCGTATAGTTGCAATTTTAATGCGACAGCGCCAAAGGCCCCGTTGTCCAGAAAATCCGGTGTCGGTGTTGTGAGCGGAAAATCCCGCGCATGACTGGCTGGGGGTTCCCAGAGAGCAACCTTGGAGGCAGGCGGGTCGCCTAGGTCGCGTCACCTTGCCGCTCACAATACCGACAACGCCAACCCCGAATTTTAAGGCGAGCGCCTTTAATGGTTTCTACAACCATATTATATTGCAACAGCTCTGTAGAGGTGATCTCTGCGAGTATTCTAGTCCGATTAAAAAAGCTGTGCGTGGGACCAATAATTCACAAACAATTTTTAAAACTTGCCGCTCACAGCCGATTAGGGCGACACCTCCCAGCGCGTTTTTAGCCGCTCCTGCCCAGTGACGTAAACTGCGCAGCCTGGGCCAGGGACTGGGCGACCCTTATCATTGGTTCTGCCCACTGAAGTTACGCGCAATTTTTGCAATAATTCATCCGCAACTTAGCACTGATATTCCTTGAAATACCACTTTATTGATTGCTTATTACTTTTTAAAACACACATATGCAGAGGTAAGAATCCAGCGCATTTCTTTAAAGTAATTGAGTACTTCCGGTGGAGAAGGAAATACATCTGCTCATAGAAGCACGCGTTCTCGACAAATCTTTGCGCTCGCCTTTGCGAGTTTCCTAGCTGCGCCGACGAGTCGCTGCTATCGTCACTGTCGTCGCCCTGTGGGTCTCGGTATGGCGTGTACTGATAAGGCTCGAAGGCCATCTCAGCGGTGGCTGCACGCAGCCGCGCTTGGAGTTCCGGATCCATGCCGTTCGAGGAAACGTTGGTTCGAGCACCTAGGCTAAGGACATGAAGCTATGTGATAGCAGCTGAGCAGAAAAACTTACGCGCGGGAAAATGGCTGTGACCACCGGAAGTAAACAAGCCGAGCGCCATTGCTTGACGTCTGCACGGGCGGAGCATCGGCCCGTATCTTCTTTTTTTTTCGGAGTGAGACTCGCGTGTATGAGTTGAGGCTAGTAGGTGGGGGAGAGGAGGAACATTTTTAATCGGTGATATTTTCGCTGTTGATGAAGTTCGCCTAACAATTCTTGCGGGGCGGTCGTGATGGAATATCGATCTCTCGTGCGCTTTTGCTAACCTTGGCAAATAGCTTTGCAGGGTCCCTTCAATGGCTCATACTGTCGTCCATAAACAAAGCGTGTCACACGCGTTTAACTCGGTAACTAAAAACGATAGAACAAAACCAACAGTTGCATCAGATAGAGGAGGAAAACGTGAACCTAGAAACCAAGATTGATGACTGTAGATGAATTAGCTAATTAATTATAGGCAAAAATGCCGAAATTGCGCCCAAATAGCGCGGACGTCGATATAGCCACAAGAACGATTTGTCGTCACATCCACCGGAATTCGTGACGGCATAGTGAAAATTATCCCAGAATGGTCGAAAAAACGTTGCATTTGTGTCAAACTAGATGGAAAAATGTGTAATTAAGCGTAGTTAACACTTAAGATCCCCGAAAGGTATATAATTTGGGTATCGATAAAGCCAGGCGGTAGGTGACTGTCGCATAGGTTGTGGGAATCCTGGCTTTGCGCCGTCGCCTTTGCGCGGCTGTGCCGGCCGCCCGCGTTGTTTCTCCTCTTTCCCTTGCTCCCGCCTCAGGCGGTGGAGAGGCGGCTGGGTGACTAATCACTGTCATTTAGCCACAGCTCCGCCCCGGCTCCCCAAGGGCCTTTGCCATTGGCGCCTTTTGGCGGGAATTCGGGACCCCGCTTTGGGCGGCCGCGCGCCGCGCGACCGTCCGAGCGGGGCCCAGAGAGAGAGATCCCTCCGAGACAGCGTAAGGTGCGTACGTTACTGTTTGTCCGTGCCGGCCTTTGCCGTTCGGACCAGTGCTTACTCGAGCTCGCCCGCACGTGTCCTCTGACCTGCAGCGGCTCGAGCCTGTCCAGCGGGGTCCAGCGACCTCAGACAGGCGTACCTTGCGTTGATTGCCCACTCTCTCTCGCAACCGGCCCAACGGTCGACACGAGAGAGAGATCACAGCACTGCCGCGGGGACATTCTCCTGCAGCGGCGTGCTAGCGGCGCATATTGCTCGAATCGCTTCGTGCGCGCAGCGGAGCCTTGCTCCTCGCGCGCCCCCGGGACGGGGTGACGATTGAGTGTGTGTGTACTGCTGAAGGACGACGTGAATAAACGTCTCCTTTGTGAACTTGGAGGCCTATTTCTTTGCGGCGAATCGCTCTCCTCCCAGCGGAGGTTGAGTGCGCCGCAGCGGTGTCCCAGTGTGTGTGTGTGGTGACGGCTGATCGGGGCCCTTGGCTCGCGCGAAGCTCGAACCCGCGGTGGGTGGTGGCCTGTGTCCACTCAGAAACCCACAACTGGCGCCCAACGTGCTAAGTCATTGGCGCTTACGCCTTTGATGGCACATTAGCCGAGCAGGTCGCCTTGACGATCACGCTTGCGCACCGTGTCTAACACCCCCAGCGGGGCACTCGGCAGCTACATGTCGGCTCCCTACGGAGTTGTAGCGTCGTTTGATCCGCTGGCTGCTGTTCCTTCGAATAGCTAGACACCGTGGTTGGCCGCGGCCCCCATTGGGATTTACGGCGACACAACCCAAAATGTTGACCACGTGGCTCCCATTGGAGCTGTATCGGAAGCACCCTGCGGTGCATCCGCTGGTCACATGCCTCAGCTGTGCACGCTTTCCGCCCAGTGCGAAAGCAGTTCGTGTCACGCTGCCGCAACCGGCAGTTTCGAACAGCAGCAGCCGTGCCCCGCAAGCAGTCAATTCTGCTCTGGGAACGGCGAGGCGCTGGCCCGGTTCCCTGTGGAAACCACGCCGCTCATCGAACTAGGAGCCTTGCCTCCCTCGTTCGTGCAGCCCGCCCAAGCCTCCACTGAGGCAGGGGTGCAGTGCGCTCAGTTGGCTGATGCGGCTCCGCGAGCCTGCGGGTCGGCTGGCGCGCTGGGCTCTCCTGATACAGCATTACGACTTTTCCGTGCAGTGTCGAAAGGGGAGCACAAACGTGGTAGCTGACGCGCTATCCCGTGCCCCACTCGCCAGCGGCGCCTTGACGCCTGTAGGCGGAGGGGGCGAAACAGCGGACGAGCCGCCGGGCGGCAAGGAGGGGGAACCCGCAAACGGGTTAACCCATTCCGCTAACCAGGCGAGCAGCGCTTCGCAAAGCGGACGAGAGGCAAAGCTCTTCGTGAGCGCCTCGGAGGTGCCGACGCGAACGGAAATTTTGGCTGCAAACCTGAGTGGGGACGAGACCATGCTCCCCTCTGGGATGACTGGAATCGTTTTCAGCCGTAAGAGCTACTGAAAGCCCAGCAAAATGACCCCTTTTGTCGCGAGGTGAGCGACGGTCTCAGGGAGACGGAGCGCCGTGACGCTACTTGTATTGTAGCGGGCGCAGCGGGGCAGAAGCCAGCGTGTGTCGCGGCGAACCCCGGGGATTCATATTTGCTGGACCATGACGGGCTCGTGCTGAAGTACATAGCCACCGATGACGAGTCCATCGACCCGTTCTAGGTGGTTATCCCCAAAAGTCTGAGAGGCGCACTTTTGCGATTCTCTCATGACGAACCACTGGCCGGTCATCTGAGTGGCTCCAAAGTTTTTGCAAAACTGAGTCATTCGGTGACGTGGCCTGGCATGAAGCGTGACATTTTCCGCTATTGCCGTTCCTGCCATGTCTGTCAAGCGGTGAAGTCACGGGGCGGCAAGCCGCCTGGAATGATGAAACCGTTTGACAGTGTGCGTCCGTGGCAGATGGCCACCTGCGATTTGATGGGGCCTTTCCCCAGGAGCAAGCAGGGGTTCAATGACCTGAAGGCCTACGCGTCACGGTCTGACGAGCTTGCGCCGGTACCCATTGGTATCAAAGGCAAGCGCAAAGGCACAACTGGTGTTGCGGAACGCAAGCGTACGGAGCACCGGTACAATCTGAGGCGACGGTCACCGGTGTGATTGATGCCGGACGGCGGACTTTTCCGCAACCGAAGGCACGCAGCCTCAGCTAGCTGGCGAGCTTTCTCGTCAGGCCCTACCTAGGCGAAGCACGGTGTGTTAGTTTTTTTTGTTTTTTTTGTTTTTGCAGCATGCTCAGTTCCAGCCTTGTGTGTTTATCAGTTTATTTATTTGTTTTGTTTAGTCAGTTTTTAGCCACTTTCGTTTCCAGCTTGTTCGTCGGTTTTCGTTCTAACGTACCGAGATGTACATAGGTAACATGCGTCTGCGTTGGCGTTCAGTTTTTTTTTAACCAGACTTGTACATATGTATACTTCAGCCGCTCTCTCTTGCGCTTATCTTTTGAAGCGCAGAGTTTGCCTGTCGTTTGTACGGCGCCTTTTCTCATTTCCGGCCCGACTGTGGGTGGTTGGCTCGTTAAGGAGCCGTGTGTCGCGGTGCGAGTTTTGTGCGGCCCGTATGGAGGGGAAGTTGGCGGGGCGTTTGGGGCGATGGGGGGGCGGAAAGTGCACCCTTTGACCCTCGCCGCGGCGCCTCTGGACGCTTCTGATGAGGGGATCGTTGTCGCCGACCAGCGTCCGCGCACGTGCCGGTGTATGCGTGTTTGCGGCTGTGGCTGTGTGCGCGCGTAACCATGAGCCAAGGCGACGCCTGTGAGTTGTGCCGTTGTGTCCTTCTGCGTGAGCGCGAGGATGAGAAGGACCCCTCGCTGTGGACAAGGTTACACACCAGGACGCCGCCGAACATCTGCGCCCGTTTAAGTCGGCGTGAAGGGGGTGCACTAACTCTCTTGTGCCCGAACGTGATGTCGTGTCCAAGGGCGCGAGGTCAGTGCTCTGCCGCGGCCCCGTCGTCATCAACGCACCCTACATCAACGGAAAGAAGACCGCCATCAGTCGTCGGCCCTCCCAACCTGTTCAACTTGAAGTCTGCGAGCGGTGAGTCGCCGACAGGCCCACTGGGCCGCGCCATCGAACTTTGAGGCTGACATCCACCTGTAACATAGCTGTACAGTTCTATTCACATCTCCTTGTGAACCGTGTATATAATCTGCAAGCTGTTTTGATTTCTTGAAGCGTATGCAGGTGTTGTTTGCCTTGTTTTTCCTTTGTTTTCTTACGTTGTTCTGGCTGGAACTGAAGTGAAGCTAGTTTTTTTTGTGTATTCATTTCTTTATTTTGGAACTGAAGTGTAGTTTTTTTGTGTATTGATTTCTTTATTTTTGGCCGCGTGCTTTGCCGATGGGTAGGAGGGCATTTAAGGAGAGGGGGATGTGGGAATCCTGGCTTTGCGCCGTCGCCTTTGCGCGGCTGTGCCGGCCGCCCGCGTTGTTTCTCCTCTTTCCCTTGCTCCCGCCTCAGGCGGTGGAGAGGCGGCTGGGTGACTAATCACTGTCATTTAGCCACAGCTCCGCCCCGGCTCCCCAAGGGCCTTTGCCATTGGCGCCTTTTGGCGGGAATTCGGGACCCCGCTTTGGGCGGCCGCGCGCCGCGCGACCGTCCGAGCGGGGCCCAGAGAGAGAGATCCCTCCGAGACAGCGTAAGGTGCGTACGTTACTGTTTGTCCGTGCCGGCCTTTGCCGTTCGGACCAGTGCTTACTCGAGCTCGCCCGCACGTGTCCTCTGACCTGCAGCGGCTCGAGCCTGTCCAGCGGGGTCCAGCGACCTCAGACAGGCGTACCTTGCGTTGATTGCCCACTCTCTCTCGCAACCGGCCCAACGGTCGACACGAGAGAGAGATCACAGCACTGCCGCGGGGACATTCTCCTGCAGCGGCGTGCTAGCGGCGCATATTGCTCGAATCGCTTCGTGCGCGCAGCGGAGCCTTGCTCCTCGCGCGCCCCCGGGACGGGGTGACGATTGAGTGTGTGTGTACTGCTGAAGGACGACGTGAATAAACGTCTCCTTTGTGAACTTGGAGGCCTATTTCTTTGCGGCGAATCGCTCTCCTCCCAGCGGAGGTTGAGTGCGCCGCAGCGGTGTCCCAGTGTGTGTGTGTGGTGACGGCTGATCGGGGCCCTTGGCTCGCGCGAAGCTCGAACCCGCGGTGGGTGGTGGCCTGTGTCCACTCAGAAACCCACAAGGTTCAAGGAATAGCAGGGGAGAGTTATTAGTAGAGTTCGCAGATAGAAATAATTTACGTAACATGAATACCTTCTTCCGCAAACGAGCCATCAGGAAGTGGACGTGGAAGAGCCCCAATGGTGAGACTAAAAATGAAATAGACTTCATACTGTGCGCTCAACCTGGCATCGTAGAGGATGTGGAGGTCCTCGGAAAGGTCCGTTGTAGCGACCGCAGAATGGTAAGGTCTCGTATTAGCGTAAATTTCAAGAGGGAACGCAGGAATTTAGTGGAGCGGAAGTCTATTAACGAGTTAGCATTAAGAGGGAAAGTAGAGGAATTCAGGATTTTGCTGAAGAACAGATTTTCCGCTTTAACTGAAGATGACGGCCGTAGTGTTGAAACAATGAACAATCGTCTCACGGATATCATTACGGAGTGTGCCGTAGAAGTAGGTGGTAGGATGGTTCGACAGGATACCGGGAAGCTATCTCAGGAGACTAAGGATCTGATTAAGAAACGGCAAAGCATGAGGAAGTCTAACTCCATAGATAGAACAGAGCTAGTAGAGCTGTCGAAGTTAATAAATAAGCGCAAGGTAGCCGACATCAGGAAGTTTAGTTAGTTAACAGTACCTTTTGGTGGGCTAGTTGGCGTGACATTCTGTTCTGGAAAGAAAAAAACAGCGCTAAATTGTAGACAAACCACACAGAAAGACGGACAGGACGGGCGCTGACTCCAACTAAGTTTATTGAAAGCCACATGTAGCATATACATGGTCTGTTCTGAAAGTAGTAGGACTGGTTTTTTCCTGGGCGAACGGGTGGACAAGAGGTGGTCTGCGCGTGCAGGATCGTTGAAGGGGGATATTGGGAATGCTGGGGAAAATCGGAAGTCGGCTCTCGGCCGTTAAAAAGAGGAGGTCGCTTGTACTGTGAACCCCTGTCGAAACGTCTCGTCACGCAGAATCGTCGAGCGTTTACTGGATCTGCGATACGCGATCAAATTATGAGTAAATCTTGGTAAAACAGGCAAAGAGACTCACAACATGATTAAGGAGGCCTACGGTGACGCTTCCATGGGTATATCAGGTGTTTCTGATAGGCACAAGGTTTTCCGAGAAGGTAAGGAAAGAGTGGAGGAAGACGACCGCTTCAGACGCCCTTCGACCAGCAAGACCAACGAAATTGTGTGGCGAGGGAAACATTTACTTAACAGTGATTGTAGAATGAGTATCAGAATGATTGCTGATGACTTGAGCATTCCTCAAACCCAAGTTTTTGGGATCGTGACAGAAAACTTATCCATGAGGAAAGCGTGCGCGAAGTTGGTGCTGGGAGTGTTGTCAGTGGAGGAAAAGGACAACCGGTAGGATCTTCTTCGTCATCTGAATGAGGACCCCGATTTTTTGTCCAGCACAAGGCGGCAACGCTGTCTCAGCCCCCCTACAGCCTCGACTTGGCCCTGCCAGACTTTTTTCTATTCCCGAGAATAAAATCGACGCTCGAGGGGAAACATCACGGATCGGTAGAGGTGGTTCAAAAGGCCGTGACGAGGGAGCTAAACAGCATTCCGGTCCAGGCGTTCCTGGAGGCATACGAAAACTGTAAAACTCATTAGCAGCAGTGAGTAGGTGCGGAAGGGTGCTACCTTGAAAAATTGTAATCGTTTGTACTATTCTCTCGAATAAATTTTGTTTTAAAAAATGAGTCCTACTACTTTCAGAACAGACCATGTATATAGCCCGAAGAAGGTGAACGCATGCGCATTTCCCACATGGCAGAAACACACACACACACACGGACGATAACTTCTCATAATCGCGTATTTTTTAACAATCTGTGCTCACTTAATCGTAGGGAGATAGAAGTGGTGCTGACGCACATGCCACCCCTCTCTTTGATATAAAGGCTTCTGCCAGTTCGCGAGCTAATCTATCCTTACTTCTGGTTAGAATTTTAATCTCTTCAAGTCGTGGTGCAGAGTGCATTTTATTTTCATCAATGCAAGAGCGACAATGGGCGGGAAGGTTCTCGAACGAATCTGATGCGTTCCCTAAAGACCTTCTATGTTCACCGGCACGCTCGTTGACGCAACGTCCAGTCTGGCCGACGTACACCTTTCCACATGTAAGGGGGATCTCGTAGACCACTCCCGTGGCACACCTTACGTAGGGCTTTGAGTACTTCTTCCCACACCCAGATGTTGCTTTAGCACCGGTGCTAATCTTGGGGCACATCTTGACCAATTTGCAGGGGGCGGAGAAGACCATGAGCACTCCGTATTTGTTGCCAACTCCTTACAAATTGTACGACACCTTGTGCATATACAGTATCACCACTGGTTTGGTTTCACCTAAAGGTTCTTTCCGCCGTTGCCCTTAAGTTTCTGCAGCAATGCCTCGGTTACGCCAGCCAAGACGTGGTCAGGGAACCCTGCTTTACGCAGTCTGTTCACCTCGCCCTGGAAGCTCTCCCGCATCATGTGAGCGCACGACTTGATGAGTGCTGATTCCATAGAAAGGGTGGCAATAGCCCTCTAAACAGTTTTGGATTGAGCCGAATCATACGGTAAAAAATCTTACTTGGCCCAGGGCAGGTAGCGCCAGCAAACACTTCCGTCCCCCAGGTTAATATTAAGGTCCAAAAACTGAAGGCTGTCCTGTTCAGGAAGCTCAAATGTGAAAGAGAGCTCCTTCCCATGTTGTGCGAACATTTCTAAAATTTTCATGGCAGTCTCCTCATAGCGGCCTGTGTCATGTCTCTTTAAAATCACTAAAAAATCATCAACATATCTAAAAATCTTTAGGACAGTTCCGTCTGTGTCATGTCTCTTTAAAATCACTAAAAAATCATCAACGTATCTAAAAATCTTTAGGACAGTTCCGTCGTCAGTTAGTGAAGCCAAAATGTTGTCAATGGATGCGAGAAAATGTTACATAAAACAGGCGCGACACATGAACCGATGCAAATGCCCTGACCTTGTAGGAACCGCCGGTTGTCAAACTGGATGAAAGTGTACTTAATATAAAACTCTAAAAGAGACATAAAATTATCAACACTCACCCCTGCCTTATTTTGAAAAGCAATAGTGCCGCTTCCTTCAATACATTGTCGATCAGCAATGAACAGGCCGCTATGGGGCACAGAGTAAAAAAGATCTACAACGTCTATAGAGAAGGCGTGACCAACCTCCTTTTCCCTCTCCAACATGCCCACTACATCTAAAGAATTTTTCGTGGAAAAAGAGTCAAAAACGTGCAAATCCCTCAGGTTCTTAAGCATAAAGCGGCTGATGTGTTGCTGCCAAGTACCTTTTTCACTAACTATGGCCTTAAATGGTGCATCTGGTTTATGGGTCTTAAAAGCAAAGAAGATTGACAAATTATTCACAGAAGAGTTCAAAACACCTCTTGCCAGGCTCTGCAGCTCCATGGATTTGCACAGGTCAACAGCCTTGCCTTTCATCCTGGTGGCGGATGGCTTGATTTCCACAACGTTCTTCGAAATTGCTTGACAGGCTTTCTCGTTGTAAAGGCCTGAAGGCATGAGAAAGATTTTTTGCCGTATGATTCGGCTCAATCCAAAACTGTTTAGAGGGCTATTGCCACCGTTTCTATGGAATCAGCACTCATCAAGTCGTGCGCTCACATGATGCGGGAGAGCTTCCAGGGCGAGGTGAACAGACTGCGTAAAGCAGGGTTCCCTGACCACGTCTTGGCTGGCGTAACCGAGGCATTGCTGCAGAAACTTAAGGGCAACGGCGGAAAGAACCTTTAGGTGAAACCAAACCAGTGGTGATACTGTATATGCACAAGGTGTCGTACAATTTGTAACGAGTTGGCAACAAATACGGAGTGCTCATGGTCTTCTCCGCCCCCTGCAAATTGGCCAAGATGTGCCCCAAGATTAGCACCGGTGCTAAAGCAACATCTGGGTGTGGGAAGAAGTACTCAAAGCCCTACGTAAGGTGTGCCACGGGAGTGGTCTACGAGATCCCCCTTACATGTGGAAAGGTGTACGTCGGCCAGACTGGACGTTGCGTCAACGAGCGTGCCGGGGAACATAGAAGGTCTTTAGGGAACGCATCAGATTCGTTCGAGAACCTTCCCGCCCATTGCCGCTCTTGCATTGATGAAAATAAAAAGCACTGTGCACCACGACTTGAAGAGATTAAAATTCTAACCAGAAGTAAGGATAGATTAGCTCGCGAACTGGCAGAAGCCTTTATATCAAAGAGAGGGGTGGCATGTGCGTCAGCACCACTTCTATCTCCCTACGATTAAGTGAGCACAGATTGTTAAAAAATACGCGATTATGAGAAGTTATCGTCCGTGTGTGTGTGTTTTTGCCATGTGGGAAATGCGCATGCGTTCACCTTCTTCGGGCTATATATATGCTACATGCGGCTTTCAATAAACTTAGTTGGAGTCAGCGCCCGCCCTGTCTGTCTTTCTGTGTGGTTTGTCTACAATTTAGCGCTGTTTTTTATTTTCTTTTTAGTTAGTTAGTTATATGGGGTTTTATGGCGCATAAGCACCTATGGCTCTCATGCGCCAAACACAAGGTTAGATGAAATGTCGAGTGTACAGAGGTTACATTATAATAGATTTAGGACATTGGCTTTCTTTAGAAACTTACAAACAAGTGAAAACTCGACAAGTGTTTGCTCGCCTAAAAGCAATGCGGGATGAAATGGAATGTGTTCATTGTAAAATACCGTAAAAAATTTTTTTCGAAGTTCTTCGAGATGCGAACAAGAAATTAAAATGTGATTTACTGTGAGCTCCTCACCACACATTTCACACACAGGTTTGTCTTTCTATGTTAATAAGAAGTTATGGGTGATGTGAGTGTGACCTATGCGTAAACGACATAAAATAACATCGATAAAACGCTCTTTATGACGGCATGATTTCCATTCTTTTAAAATGGGCTTTATGGTGTGCAGTTTGTTGTTTCCTTCATTTTCCCAAGAAGCTTGCCACTTGGCTCTTAGTTTGCTACGTACTAACTTCATGTAATCCCTAGGAGGCAAATTAACATGTTTTATTTCCATGGTTCTGGTTTGTGCAGCACACATGTCGGCTCTCTCATTGTCCCTAATACCAACGTGACTGGGAACCCAGCAGAATTTTATAACATGTTTTTGTGTTGTGACCTTTACTATATTGTGTATGATTCTCCCTATCAGTGGCTCCGTGGCATTTTTGGAGTTAAATGCTGTAAGGACGCTGAGTGAATCTGTATAAATGATGCTGTTTTTGATGTTTTCATTTGTTATTTTCTCTGCCGCAACACAAATGGCATAACACTCAGCGGTGAAAACTGTAGCACATGAGGGCAGTCGTACTGCATTTTTATTTTTTCCTTTTATTACTGCGCTTCCTACATGAGCATGAGTTTTTGACCCATCAGTATAAAATGCAGTATAATTTCTGTATTTTTCTTGTAGTGCTAGATATTCTTGTATTATGTGGTCGTGTGGTGTACAGGTTTTCCTGAGGCGTGTTAGTGTGACGTCACACACTGTGGGGAGAGTGTACCACGGTGGTAGCGCTTCGTGTCTTGGGGCAATATTTTTTATTTCATTTAGTATGTTCAGAGCTTGACATTTTTCTTCGAAGAGCAAGAGCAACGGCTTAATCGCATGGGGCTTGTTGTTGAAGAGTACTCGGGATGGGCATTTCGTGACAATTGGGTAACAGATGTTTGGGGTGAGAAAGGATTTTGAGGATGTATGTACAAGTTAGTGCAGTTCTTCGATCTTCTAAGGAAGGTTCATTAGTTTCCACATACAGACTTGCTATTGGGGAAGTTCTGTAAGCACCGGAAGACAACCTTAAACCAAGATTGTGGACAGGATCCCGTCGTTTTATGTAGGACGATCTTGCTGAGCCATATACTATGGACCCATAGTCTAACTTAGAGCGAACCAGAGAACGATATATATGTAACAGAGAAGCCCTATCAGACCCCCAGCGTTTTCTTGACAGTATTTTCAGCACATCGAGGGCCTGGGAAGCTTTTTTCTTTAAGCTGTTTATATGTGGCAAGAAAGTGAGCTTTTTATCGAAAGTTATCCCTAGAAATTTATGCTCTTGTTTGACAGGTAATGGTGTTTGGTTTAGATATAGTGTGGGGTCGGCCTGTAGGCCTCGTCTCAAAGAGAACAGAACCTCTACGGTTTTCTGAGGGGAAAATCTAAATCTGTTTCTATCTGCCCAGGTAGCCAGTTTATTTATGGTTATTTGTATCTGTCGCTCACAGGTAGGTATGCTGGAAGACATGCATGCTATTTGGAGGTCGTCTACGTAAACTGAGTACACTATGGATTTTGGGATTACTTTTCCTATGGAGCTCATTTTGATGACAAATAAGGTCGTGCTGAGAATGCACCCTTGAGGTACACCGGTTTCTTGGATAAAAGTCTTGGAGAAGGTTGCGCCTAGGCGGACTCTGAACGTGCGGTTGGTTAGGAAGTCGCTCAAACAGCCCAGCATCCTGCCGCGGATATCTAGGTCCGCTAGGTCACGGAGGATACCGAACCTCCACGTGGTATCGTAAGCCTTCTCCAGGTCGAAGAAGACCCTGATACAGTGTTGGTTGTGGATGAACGCTTCCCGGACTGTGTTCTCAAAGCGTACAAGGTGATCGGTTGTGGAACATGTCTTTTCGAACCCGCACTGGTGTATATCTAAAAAAGGCCGAGACTGAAGTATGAAGGTTAGTCTGATGTTTAGAATGCTTTCGAATCATTTTGCTATGCAGCTAGTGAGTGCTATTGGCCTGTAACTGGTGGGACTAGTTGGTGGTTTGCCAGGTTTTAGGAAGGGTACTATGATTGCTTCTTTCCATGCATGGGGGATTTCTCCACTCATCCATATTTTATTGCAAAATTTTAGGAGAGCCTCTATGGCAGTCTCAGAGAGGTGAGCAAGCATGGCATAATGTATATTGTCTGGGCCTGGTGCTGTCTTTTTACCGGATGTTAGTACTGTGTTTAGTTCCTGCATTGTAATAAGCTGATAGTAGTCTTCATGTATGCATGTTCCGAAGGGAAGTATTTGTTTTTCTACTATTGTTTTGTGCTTTTGAAATGTGTGTGTTTAGTTGGATGAGTTTGAAACTGTGGAAAAATGCTCACCCAATATGTTGGCCTGCTCTTCTAATGTTGTTTGAGTACCGGGTGTTGTTAGCATTGCAAATGTGAAAGGAGTAAATTTTCCTGTGAATTTCCGCACCTGCTCCCACATTTTCTTTGATGATATTGAGCCGTTTATGGAGGATATGTACTGTTGCCATGATGAAACTTTCTGCGTTGCGTCTAAAGTATCGTGCTTTGGCTCTAGCCCTTTTGAAGGTCAGCAAGTTCCCTGCAGTGGGATATCTGCGAAGGTTGCCCCAAGCCTTGTTTTGCTGCTTTTTAGCCAATGGGCATTCATTTGACCACCAAACTTTGTGTTTTTCGTGCAATTTCAGACGTTTGTGGGATTGCTTCTATTGCTGTAGATGTTAAGCCTGTCAAAAATTTTTCGTTTATTTCTTCTATCGTAAGGGTTTCGGCATATTCTTTTTCCAGTGTGGCCTTCGTTCTGAAAAGTGCCCAATCGGCGAGGTGAATTTTCCATCGCCGTGGCTTCGTAGGGAGGATGAATGTAGCTGATGTTAGCTTTAAAACCGTAGATAAGTGATCACTTCCTCTAGGGTCGTCTAAAACATCCCATATAAAATCACTAAAAACAGATGGTGATGCAAGTGCTAACTCGAGGCAGGTCATTTTTCCCGTATTCATTAAACATATGTTATTTGAAAGAATAAAATCCTAAATGAGCTGACCCCTGGAATCAGTATGCTCACTTCCCCAGAATGAGGAGTGTGCGTTAAAATCCCCAATTATCACATATGGTTCAGGCAACTGTTCCAGAAGTTCTTCTAGGTCATGCATGGTAATTGTGTTGTGTGCTGGTATGTACACAGAGCATATTGTTATTGTTTTATGGCTAATTATGTTTACTGCGACCGCTTCTAAGTTTGTCTTTAATGACACCTCTCTTGCAGGGACAGCGCTTTGCGTAATGATAGCGACGCCTCCCGAGAGTCGGCTAGCTTGCACTCGGTCTTTCCGGAAAATATTATATCTTTTTAGGATGTTTTTGTGCTGTGGCCTAAGGTACGTTTCCTGCAGGCACATAGCTGTAGGTGCCATTGTTTTGAGCATATCGGGTATGTCTGTGTAGTTTCTGTGTAGACCTCTACAGTTCCATTGTATTAGATATACCATTGTGATAAGCTGGGGATTGGGGAAAGTTACTTATTCTCAGGAGCAGTGATTCGTGGTTTCCTTTTTTTCTCTAGGGAGTCTCGCCGCCGCTGCAGCGGTGACGAACCAGGAGTTGTATCCATCGCCACTTTCGTGGCGCCGGATTTCCGCGGAGAATCCGCGGATGCGTGTGTTTTAGATGTCAGCGGACTTTCGCTGACATCCATCTCCTCCACGGTGGACGTGGAGGATGCTTCTTGGTTGCGATGGCCCGTGGCCTTCGCATTCGTCTTTTTTGTTGGCACCGTTGAACCAGGCCCTGCTCCAGTGGCAGAGTCTCTTGGGCCAGCAGTTGCCTTCTTAGAGGGCTGGGGCGACAGGTCCAGTTCAGCAGAGCTGTTCTGGGTGTCTGTCGCCGAGGATGCCGCTGCTGAAAGTGGGGCCTGAGGGCCTCCGGCGAGGATCGCGTGGTCTTCTCGCGAAATTTTCAGCCCTGTGAACTTTACCACCGACTTCTGTGGTGGGGACTTTGTTGTCGACACCAGGTCCACCGGATCGACCTGTGTGCCGACAGAAACTGAAGGCGGCGGCGGTCCCCGCGTCACCGCTTCAGAGTATGTCCCTTTCTGTTGGAAAGAGACGCGTTTTTTTTGCCTCAAGGTAGGACAGGTTTTCTGTGGTCTTCAAAGTTATGATTTGTTTTTCTGTTTTCCAGACTGGGCACGACCTGGAGTACGCGCCATGTGCGCCATTGCAGTTGATGCATTTTGGTGTGCGTTCGCATCTTTCCTCCGTATGTGCGTCTTCTGCGTATGTGACACAAGTGGGTTTACCCCGGCAAGCCAACATGCTGTGTCCAAAGCGCTGGCACTTGAAACATCGTCTCGGATTCGGTATGTATGGGCGGACTTTACAATGGAGGTATGCGGCGTGGATGGAATCAAGCAGAGTTGTGCTATTGAAAGTTAGGACAATGTGCTTGGTCTTGATTTCAGCATTGTTTCTCCGGATGGTTATTCGTCGGGCTACTATTACTCCTTGTTCAGCTAGTTCTTCTTCCATTTCCGCATCGGTACTCTGTAGGAGTTCATATTCAAATATGACGCCCTTTGAGTGGTTCAGGGTGCGGTGCGGGGTTACCTGCACACTCATTTCTCCAAGATTCTGTAATGTCATCAGTTTGTTGCTTTGTTCTTTTGTGCTTATTTCTACAAGGAGATCTCCGGTTCGCTGCTTTTTTGCTTTGCAGTCTTCGCCTACACAGCGTTTTAGGGTGTTGGCGATGACAAATGCAGACAGGTTGGCTACCGGTTCATCAGTGTTTGAGTGAACCATAAAAAACTTCGCAAACGTTTCAGGCTTCTGTGGGTTCAATTTCTTGACATCGGTGCGACCCCTTTTTGGGGGCCGATCAGATTTTTTTGAAAATTTATCCATACGGCATGTACTGATCAAGGGTTCCTAATACTTTGTCGCCTCTGATTCACCCTTATACACAGAGGAAGGTCCCGGGGCCTGGTACACAGACGAGGAGCCCATCGGCCGAGGATTGACCACTTCCTCGACCGCCACCGTTCATGGTTTCTGCCCTCCACCTCTCAACCTATCGCCACGGTACGGATGACAGCTTCGGTATGGGGGCCAAGGGTCCGTGGTGGCGCCAAGCACCAACACCTCGTTACACAAGGTGCCCCTGCGGGATGAGGAAGTTTAACATGGAGAAAATCGAGCATGCTCTAAAGCGCGGAGGTAGCCTAAAAGCAGCGAAGAGAAAACTAGGCATAGGTAAAAACCAGATGCATGCGATAAGAGACAAAAAGGGGATGTCATTAGCAATATTGCCACACTGCTGACACTCTGCAGGCGCCACCTGGTGGCCGAAACTTGGCTCCCAGCGCGTAGCAGAGCGTCGTCTTTGTCTAGAATGAGCTCGGTGGTTCGGAGCCGCGTCTGAGAATACGGCTGTGCTTCCCGCTTCCTGGTGACATTTGGTGGAGCCCTGCTGGGTACCGTCCCATGTACGTTGACCCCGACGACAGCCGTGACGCTTCTCCCCAACGCGCGGACACCACACCCGTCCACAAAGCGAGCCGTCGCCTGCGAGGCCTGCAACCCGAGCTCGAGCCACTGACCAGGCCTGTGCGAGCTATGACGTCCACCACTGGCAGCCAGGCAGTTCAGTGCTCCGGCAGTGCTCCGCCGTTCGTGCGTCTCGCACCTCGGTCGCCACCATCCTTCCACGGCGACCGGTTCGAGGATGTAGAGGATTGGTTGGCCAGTTTTGACCTTGTGGCCGCATTCAACCAGTGTGACGACGAGCGGAAACTGTTGAATGTGTATTTTTCACTGCTCGACTCGGCGAAAACATGGTTCGAGAACCACGAGGCGTCCTTCTCCAACTGGGCAGCTTTTCGCCGCGAGTTGCTCACTACATTCAGCTCGAGCCAACGGAAGGAAAATGTTGAGATCGCCCTTCGCTCTAGGTCACAGCAGGCCAACGAGAGCGTGGCCATGTTTATACAGGACATGAGACGCCTCTTCAATCGGGCCGACCCTGCTATGCCCGAAGCTACAAAGGTACGGCACCTTATGAGTGGGGTGAAGGAGCAGCTGTTCGCTGGCCTCATGCGCGACCCTCCGCTAACCGTCGCCGCCTTCGCCAAGGAAGCTACCTGCATGGAACGTTCGCTGCAGTAACAGAGTGCCCAATACGGCCGTCAGGCGAATGTAGCGGCCACTCACTACTTCGCGTCCTTGCCAGGCCCAGGGGACGAGGCGCTGCGAGAGGTTGTACGGAGCATTGTCCGCGAAGAACTGCGACACCTCCGCTTGGATGCTCCGTCGGCAGGTATACCTTCAACAGCGGACGTCATCCGTGACGAAATCCAGCGAGCGGTGCAGTCACCACCAGCACCACTACCAGAGCCGCACGTCATGTCGTACAGCGATGCCCTGCGCCGACCTGCCCCCGTGCCGCAAGCGTTTCGCCCCGTTGCCGGACCTCGACCACCCCACCGTTACCTGCGCCCCGTCGAGCAGCAGCACGATCTGCGCCCTCCTATCAGCAAAGCGCACGTGTGGCGCACGTCCAACGATCGCCCGCTCTGCTACCACTGCGGGGAGCCTGGTCATATTCTGCGGCATTGCCCGTACAGGCGTATGGGTTTGAGAGGATTCCCGCCGGACGCGCCTCGACCGCGCAATGGTGAAATACCGCAGGACATAGATGAGTACCTCGCCGCTCACGTGCTGCCCCCGACGACCTCGCAGCAGCGCCAATCGCGATCGCCGTCGCCAGGCGCTTTGCTTCGACCAGTCGGCCCTCCACCTCTGGTCAGTTCAGACGCACGTCCCCTCACCGGGGAAACTGAAGACGGCGTCCTCCGGGAGTAGGGCCGCTGCCACTGCACAGAGTGAACAGCCTCCACCCGACGATTCGACGCGATGACCCGGGCAGCGACCACCCGATCCGACGACCTCACCGACGTGCTGCGAACGATTAGTTTCAGCTGAAATTTTAGTTACCGCCGACAGTTATCAAGTGAACGCACTCGTCGATACCGGCGCTGATTTTTCCGTGATGAGCAGTCAGCTCGCCACGACTCTCCGTAAGGTTCTGACGCCTTGGTGTGGACTCGTGATCCGCACCGCCAGTGGCCATGTAGTGACTCCGATCGGTGTCTGCACCTGCCGTATCTTGATCCGCGGTCTTACTTTCACTGGCTCCTTTGCCGTATTACGTGATTGTTCAGAAGATCTGATTCTGGGCATGGATTTCCTTCGAGAGTATGGTGCGGTCATCGACCTTCGGGAGCTCGTGGTATCTTTTTCCGCCCAGCGAGCCGTTGACACCAACAGTGAGCCCAGCAGAGTAGTGTTGCGCCTATGTGCCGACCACATAACGCTTCCCCGCGAGCCAGCAAATTCGTCACAGTCGAGTGTGATAGCAGCACCGGCACCCTTGGCATCGCTGAAGCGAACATGTCGCTGCTACTCGCTCGGCAAGTTTGTGTAGCCCGAGGCCTCGTAGAACTTACTAATGGTCGTACCGACATCCTAGTCACCAACTTTACCTGTGAACCGCAACATCTAACGAAGACAAGGGTCGTCGCTTATTTTGACGAGCTTGGAGAGTGTACCCGGCAGTGTTCTTTGTCCACGACGTCAGACCTCGACGACGCGACGGCTACAGCCATCCCGACCGATGTAAACCCGCACCTCTTGACCAGTCAGAAACGCTGCGTAGAAAAGCTCATTTATTCCTTCCGCGACTGTTTTGCATCAATTTCCAAGGTGCGACAGACGCCGCTTACCAAGAACCGAATTATCGTTGCTGACGACCAAAAAGCAATATGTCAGCGGCCTTATCGTGTGTCTTCAGAAGAACGTGACGCCATCCGCCGCCAAGTTACCCAAATGCTCCAGGACGACGTCATACAACCACCCACGAGCCCCTGGGCATCGCCTGTTGTCCTCGTCACGAAGAAAGATGGCACCCTCAGGTTCTGCGTGGATTACAGGCGCCTCAATAGCGTCACAAAAAAGGATGTGTACCCTCTGCCACGCATTGAGGATTCCCTAGACCGCCTGCGCCATGCCACTTACTTTTCGTCCCTTGACCTCCGCAGTGGGTATTGGCAAATCGAGGTGGACGAACGCGACCGAGAGAAGACCGCCTTTATTACCCCTGACGGTTTGTACGAGTTTAAAGTGCTTCCTTTTGGCTTGTGTTCGGCCCCTGCCACATTCCAACGAATGATGGACACGGTGCTTTCTGGCCTGAAGTGGCAGTCGTGCCTCGTATATCTCGACGATGTCGTGATCTTCTCCGACATGTTCGATGAGCACCTGAAACGTTTGCGTGCTGTCTTCGAGGCCATACGTTCCGCTGGTCTCTCTCTCAAACCGGAAAAATGTCACTGCATTTCAAGAGCTGAAGTTTCTTGGTCACATTGTAAGCGCTCAAGGCGTTCGTCCAGACCCCGAAAAGACGGCCGCCGTAGCTGCCTTCCCCAAGCCCACAGCCAAACGGAGCCTACGTCGTTTCTTGGGCCTCTGCGCCTACTATCACCGGTTTGTTGCTAATTTCTCCAAGCTAGCTGAGCCTCTGACCCGCCTGACGAAAGACGCGGAACCCTTCTTGTGGGGGCAGGACCAGGAAAGCGCCTTCACGGAGCTCAAGTCCCGTCTCCAATGTACGCCTGTACTTGGCCACTTCGATGAGGAGGCCGACACGGAACTCCACACAGATGCCAGTAACGTTGGTCTCGGTGCAGTTCTTGTTCAGTGGCAAGATGGCCTAGAACGCGTGATTGCTTACGCCAGTCGCACTTTATCCCATTCCGAAGTCAACTATTCTACCACGGAAAAGGAATGTCTGGCTGTGCTGTGGGCCATTACGAAATTTCGTCCGTACTTGTATGGCCGCCTATTTCGGGTTGTGAGCGACCATCATTCACTGGTGAATCTGCTGGCGAATCTGAAAGATCCCTCGGGGCGGCTTGCTCGATGGAGCCTTCGTTTACAAGAATTTGATGTCACCATCGTGCACAAGTCCGGACAGAAACACAGCGATGCTGACTGCCCGTCCCGCGCTCCTATTTCCTGCCCCGCGGACGCGTCCGACGACGATTCCGCTTTCCTCGGTGCTGTCACCACATCCACTCTTGCCCGCCATCAGCGGGCCGACTCCGAACTGCTTCCCCTCATCGAGTACCTCGAAGGAACCGCTCCATCTCCTCCTCGACTCTTCAAGCGTGGACTGTCATCGTTTTGCTTGCGTGATGGTGTCCTCTACAAAAAGAATTACGGCCCAACGGACACTGTCTATCTGCTTCCAGTACCTACAGCGCTTCGTGACGAAGTTTTGCGTGCGTGCCACGATGACCTTTCTTCGGGCCACCTCGGGTTTTCCCGCACGTTGGCGCGCATACGTCACAAGTACTACTGGCCCAGGCTTGCTGCGCTTGTCCAACGCTACGTACGAACCTGTCGTGAGTGCCAGCGCCGGAAGACGCCGCCGACTAAACCAGCCGGGCTCCTGCAGCCTTTGATCCCCCGCGCCTCCCATTTCAACAGGTTGGCATGGACTTACTCGATCCATTTCCGGCGTCTTCTATGGGTAACCGGTACATTGCTGTTGCCACTGACTATCTTAGCCGCTACTGTGAGACCAAGGCCCTTCGCCGTGGTGCCGCAGCCGAACTCTGAGATTTCTTCATTAACAACATTGTGCTTCGTCACGGAGCCCCTACAGTCGTATTAACTGACAGGGGAACCGCGTTTACGTCGGCATTAACGAGCGAGGTACTTCGTCTCAGTGGCACCAGCCATCGAAAGACTACAGCCTACCATCCGCAAACGAACAGACTGACTGAGCGGCTAAACAAGACAATCGCCGATATGATTTCGATGTATGTCGACGATGACCATGGGAACTGGGACCGGATACTGCCTTACTTCATGTTCGCGTACAACACTGCGCTACACGAAACGACACGCTTCACTCCGTTCCATTTGGTGCACGGTCGCGAAGCCCTGACCATGCTGGACGTCATGCTTCTTCCGGACCCTGTTCCTTCTTCTGTCGTGGCCGCTGACCAATTTGTTCGTGCGGCGAAGCCGCTCGCCATGTGACTCGACAACGAATCCAGCGCCAACAACAACGCGACGCCAAGCGTTACAACCTCCGCCGCTGGGAGGTGATTTACACCCCCGGTGACCAAGTCTGGGTGTGGAGCCCGATCCGTTTGCGAGGCCGCTCTGAGAAGCTTCTTCGCCGTTACTTTGGTCCCTACCAGGTGTTACGCCGCCTCAGCGCGGTGACCTACGAGGTGCTTCCTCAAGGAACTGTCCGGTCCTCTCGACAACCGACGTCCGAAGTAGTCCACGTGGCGAGAATGAAGCCGTATTACTCCCGTTAGCCCCTCTTCACGGAGACACTCGCGCCGTTAACTTTCCGCACTCCCTTTATTGTTGTTTTTATTTCCCCGCTCGTGCGGTATCGAGCCGATGCCTCTTGGAAGGGAGGGGGGCAATGCCACACTGGACGGACGGACGGACGGACGGACGGACGGACGGACGGACGGACGGACGGACGGACGGACGGACGGACGGACGGACGGACGGACGGACGGACGGACGGACGGACGGACGGACGGACGGACGGACGGACGGACGGACGGACGGACGGACGGACGGACGGACGGACGGACGGACGGACGGACGGACGGACGGACGGACGGACGGACGGACGGACGGACGGACGGACGGACGGACGGACGGACGGACGGACGGACGGACGGACGGACGGACGGACGGACGGACGGACGGACGGACGGACGGACGGACGGACGGACGGACGGACGGACGGACGGACGGACGGACGGACGGACGGACGGACGGACGGACGGACGGACGGACGGACGGACGGACGGACGGACGGACGGACGGACGGACGGACGGACGGACGGACGGACGGACGGACGGACGGACGGACGGACGGACGGACGGACGGACGGACGGACGGACGGACGGACGGACGGACGGACGGACGGACGGACGGACGGACGGACGGACGGACGGACGGACGGACGGACGGACGGACGGACGGACGGACGGACGGACGGACGGACGGACGGACGGACGGACGGACGGACGGACGGACGGACGGACGGACGGACGGACGGACGGACGGACGGACGGACGGACGGACGGACGGACGGACGGACGGACGGACGGACGGACGGACGGACGGACGGACGGACGGACGGACGGACGGACGGACGGACGGACGGACGGACGGACGGACGGACGGACGGACGGACGGACGGACGGACGGACGGACGGACGGACGGACGGACGGACGGACGGACGGACGGACGGACGGACGGACGGACGGACGGACGGACGGACGGACGGACGGACGGACGGACGGACGGACGGACGGACGGACGGATGGATGGATGGATGGATGGATGGATGGATGGATGGATGGATGGATGGATGGATGGATGGGAGCGCCCCTTTGAAACGGGGTGGTGGCAATTGCCACCATGCTCAGCTTTTCTTTCTTTATTATTTTTTTTGTTTACTGCGTTGGCAATTCTCATTACGATTCTCCATCACCTTTTCCTACGGTTTCCTACAATTCTAACCTTATGCCACATCTCTGCTTTTCAGCCACCAATCCTCCAATCGCTTTTTGCTGACTTCCACTGCAGATTTATTTACATGACCATTGTTATCTTTAAACCCTAGGGCCTCAGAAAGAGTGACTGTGCCTGCATCGACATCCGGATGGATACCATCACATTTGATTACGAGGTGTTCAATTGTTTCCACAGATCTACCACACACTGCACCTGTGTCTTCTTCGTTAAATTTCTTTTTGGAGCTGCGCGTTCTAAGACACTCTGATCTGCTTCAAAAAGTAGGGCACTGCCTGTTGAGTTATCATAGAAAAATTCTTTCCTGATCTGCCTTTTCCAGAATCGATATAGTTCTACACTATGTTTCTTTTCCATTGAATTCATCCAATTTTTAACTTCCGCGTTTTTAACCTGTCGTTTAATGCTCTTTCTTTCTCCGTCCTCATGACCGGCATATTTACTGGTTAGTTTTCTAGTTCTTTTCCGCCACTGTGAGTCAACGTTCTTTCTGTATAAATATTTAAATACCTTAGCTGCCCATCTGTTATCGTCCAATTTCCTCAGGCGTTCTTGATATAGTATTTTACTCTTAGCTTCCCGTGCTTCGAACGATGCCCAGCCCATATCCCCTTGTACTGCCTCGTTTGTGGTTTTGCCGTGGGCACCTAGTGCTAATCTTCCAACGGCTCTCTTATTTACGTCTAATCTCGACTGAACTTCTGCCCTTAAGCACAGAACCGCATTGCCGAAAGTAAGTCCCGGCACCATTATTCCTTTCCAAATACCTCTTAGTACTTCATATTTGTTGTACCCCCATAATGCCCTATGTTTCATTATCCCGGCGTCTCTTCGTCCTTTTGCCCTAAGAGCCTGTTCATGCTTTTACGTGTATATCTGCCCTTCGTTTAGCCATATCCCGAGGTATTTGTATTCGGCCACTTTGGGTATTTCGTGGCCTTGTATTGTAAGCACCTGATCAGTTGTATCGTTAAAAATCAACACACCTGATTTGGTTGCGCTAAAACTGAATCCTAGAGCGTCTCCTTTGTCTCCACAGCAATTAACCAAGGTTTGTAAATCTTCCTGGCTATCTGCTAACAGTACAATATCGTCCGCATACATTAAACCCGGGAGTCGCTGCTCAACTACATTTCCGCCTAATCTCTACGATAGATTATAACCCAGATTACTTTCTTCTAGCCTTCTTTCCATATTTATCACGTAAAGCATGAACAGCAGCGGTGATAGAGGCCAACCTTGCCTTAATCCTTTGTGCACCCCCACAGTTGTGGTACTTTTTTTCCCTTCCCATGTAATTTCAACTTCATTATCTCGGTAGATTTCCTGTAGAAATCGCCTGCTGACACTCTGCTGACAGCGCCTGCTGACACTCTGCAGGCGCCACCTGGCGGTCGAAACTTGGCTCCCACCGCGTGGCAGAGCGTCGTCTTTGTCTAGAATGAGCTCGGTGGTTCGGAGCCGCGTCTGAGAATACGGCTGTGCTTCCCGCTTCCTGGTGACAATATGGATAAGATAGTTAAAGTAGCCGTAGAGTTTTACACAAATCTATACAGTAGCGATTGCAATCACAGTTACTGAGAAAGGCAGTGGGACACAGCAATAGGACATCCCGTCAGTAACGAAGGAGGAAGTAAAGCCTTGGGAGCAATGCAGAGGGGGAAAGCAGCTGGTGAGGATGGATCAAATAACAGCAGTTTTGTTGAACGACAGAGGAGAGATTGTGCAAGAAAAACTAGCCACCCTGTATACGCAATGCCTTGTGACCTCGACCGTACCTAGAGCTTGGAAAAACGCTAACATTATCTTAATTCTTAAGAAAGGTTCCCAAGGACTTGACGAATTACAGACCGATCAGCTTACTGTCTGTTGCCTACAAGGTATTTACTAAGGTAATCGCTAATACGGTCAGGACAACCTTAGACTTCAATCAACAGGAGGACCAGGCAGGCTTTCGTAAAGGATACTCGACAATGGACTATATTCACGCAATCACTCAGGCGATAGAGAAATGCGCAGAATATAACCAGCCCCTATATACAGGGTGTTTCACCTAAGACTTTCTGCAATTTTTAAAAATAAGCTATTTGAATTAGATGCGCGCTTTTTCTGGCATAGCATTGTCAGTGGTGTAGTACATCATAATTCAACTAAGACGTCGTAACTAGCAGGCTTCTTAACCAATATTTAATAGTTAACTTTTAAACTATTACCGTTGGGCTCCTTGATTATTGAGAGGCATGCAGCCCACCATAAGTAATGTCCATATCCGTTTTTAGAATTTCGAGAACGCGATTATCCTCGGCGCTGTGGCCCAACAAATTTCGCCTGCATCGCGCCAAAATACATGCGGTTTGAGAAGCTTGTAGGCAAAGCAACCTCTCCAGTAAACCTAACTCGTCGAAATAGCCAAACTTTGTTGGGCCACAGCGCCGAGGATAATCGCGTTCTCAAAATTCTAAAAACGGATATGGACATTACTTACGGTGGGCTACATGCCTCTCAATAATTAAGGAGCCCAACGGTAATAGTTTAAAAGTTAACTATTACATATTGGTTAACAAGCTTGCTAGTTAGCACGTTTAGCTGCATTATGATGTACTACACCACTGACAACGCTATGCGACAAAAAGCCCGCATCTAATTCAAATAGCTTATTTTTAAAAATTGCAGAAAGTCTTAGGTGAAACACTCTGCATAGTGTTCATTGATTACCAGAAAGCATTCGACTCAGTAGAAACCTCAGGAGTCATGCAGGCATTGCAGAATCAGGGTGTAGAAGAGTGCTATGTGAAAATACTGGAAGATATAACGATTGCACAGCTACCATAGTTCTCCATAAAATTCCAATAAGGAAAGGTGTCAGGCAGGGAGACACGATCACGCCTATGCTATTCACTGCCTGTTTACAGGAGGTATTCCGGGGCCTGAAATGGGAACAGTTGGGGATAGGAGTTAATGGACAATACCTAAGTAATTTGCGATTCGCTGATAACATTGCCTTGCTAAGTCACTCAGGACATGAACTGCTATCATGAGCACCATCCCACCGCTGTTCACCAGTTGTTACGGCTCGGGGTAGCGTGGCCAGTTGTTGCATCACCAAGGGGGCTCGTCCGGGATGAGGAAACGGTCTGAAGCTTCGAAGGTTGGGGATATCAAAATCAAGCAGGTTTAATGGCCAGAAACTAAGACACTTATTTACATAACTTACAAAAAGAAGAGCAAGGAATCAAAAGTTAAGAGTTCATGACGTCGAGCGACTGGATGAGCCTTTTACCCAGGACCCAGAGCCACTGGATGAACCTATTACCCAAGGTTCAGAGCCTTCGTGCTCACTTTGGTCGCAGGTTAAATAGCCCAAGGCTCCACCCTTTCACCAGGCGGCAATTCATCGCGACACAAAAGATCGGCACTACACAGCACAGCCAACGAAAACACCCGGTGTAGAGTCTACCCGTGGGAACTGGCGAGGATGTAACGTAAGTCCGCATCTCTGTCGCACTGCCAGGCACCCATACTGTTTGCAGCTCGCGTCCATCGAACACAGTTGTGGCATGATGACGTCGCAGCCGCAGCTGCGCTGGCTTCCTCTGACTCGTTCCGGGTTTTTTTCAGACGAGGGGCACCCTTTCTTCCCCTGTCGTCGGTCCTTCTAGAAGGTCGTTGGCACCGAGCCGAGCGTGGGAAGAGCTTCCATCGACCATTTCCCAGCTGGTCATTCTTTTTGGTGGGTCAACTTGGGGGTCACACGTCCTTTCGAAATTTCCGCTGTTGAATCCACCACCGTTTTCATCGCGGGTCTGAAGATGGGTCGTAACACTGGAAAGCATGATCAATGAATTAGACAGACAGAGCAGAACGGTGGGGCTAAAAATTAACATGCAGAAAACCAAAGTAATATTGAACAGCCTAGCAAGGGAACTGCAGTTCGCAATTGGTGGCCAGGTGCTGGAAGTAGTAGGAGAATATGTCTATTTAGGGCAGGTAGTGACAGCTGATCCAGATCATGAGAGGGAAATAACAAGAAGAATAAGAATGGGGTGGAGCGCATATGGCAGGTTATCTCAGATCATGAATGGCAGTTTACCAATATCCCTCAAGAGAAAAGTATACAACAGGTGTATCTTACCGGTACTCACCTATGGGGCGGAAACGTGGAGGCTAACAAAGAGGGTTCAGCTTAAGTTAAGGACAACGCAGCGAGCTATGGAAAGAAAAATGATAGGTGTAACGTTAAGAGATCGGAAGCGGACGGAGTGGGTGAGAGAACAAACGCGCGTTAATGATGTCCTTTTTAAAATCAAGAGGAAGAAGTGGACTTGGGCAGGGCATGTAATTTACTTCACTCAAAACCAATTTTCAGTTTTCCCCTGCACTGCCAGCGCCAGCGCGCGCCCAACCAGCTTGACACGCCGCCCCGCCAATGACGTCACAGAACAGGGTGGCCTGTAGAAGTTGCTTGATCCGTGGGTGCCGCTAGCGTCAGCTCGCGTCGAAGAGCGCTTGTCTTCAAAATTCGCTTGCGGAAAAACTACGCCGGTTTCAGGTGCGAAATTTTACATGAGGCATCATCTTTTCCCTCTGCCCGGCGGACCCTCCCTCGCGGGACCTAGAGAACATCAAGAGCTGGGAGGACTGGCAGACCCTGCTGCGCTCGGAGGACCCGGCCGTGCAGACCATCGCCACCGGCCGTGCTGCCAGTGTTATGGACCTCAGGAACATAAACACTTGAGTGCAGTGGGGTCGTGCGGCGACCCTGGGGCTTGCCCCGAATTCCTGTGTAAATTAAGTTCTCTCTCTCTCTCTCACTGTCATAAAGAATACAGAAATTTCATTTTAATCGATGCACATCGAAAAATCGCCGGAGTTGCCCTTTAAGAAATGTCTCAACTGCTAAAATTTGTGAGAGTGAGGGAGGGCTGACAAAGTGAAGGAAGGCAGGACCACATTTTACGAAGTGAGGGAGGACCACAGATTTATTGGCGAGGGCAACACGTGGCATATGTGGCTCAAGAGCAGCGTTTATTTCTCCACCGATTCGAGTCCCCAGCCTGCTTGGTATACGCACATATTCTGATGATGCTCAGTAGCTCGTGGCTACGCGTACTATAATGCGCTGTACGCCATGTCACGTGACTGGTGTTCACGCTGTGATCAGAGTGCGCAACGGTGTAAGAATATGCCGGGAATAGTAATAAGGCCATATCCGTCAGTGCGCGGCATTTTTTTTTTGTTTTGTTACGTCGTGAAGACCTCAGAAGGAAACACGCTGAGCGGCTCGGATTGCATGCAATCTGTCTGTCGAGACGGTGCGCACTTGCGAACTATTGTCAGCGCTTTCCGTGTTGCTTTTCTTTTTTTTTTCGAAACACCAGATACCTGCATAACCGTTAGCGATCTTCGAACACCGCCATCAGCATGGTGGTGAAGAAAACAAAAAACGAAATGGGCACAAACAAATAGCCGCAACTTTTCAGCGCTAAAAAACTTTTATTCACCAATTTGCCATTTTTGGACGGCCCCTGCAGAGTTTGGAAGAGAGCATGCAATTAGATTAATACAACATCACAGACTTTAAAACACAGTTCTTCCCCAAACTAGAAGCTGTCGGCAGGGCACCGTGGAGGTGACTGGGAGGGCAACAGTTAAAGCGCTTGCAAGCGAATCTGTTGAACGAAACGCCTGTAAAGTTGGCCTCGAGATCTCGCCGTTAGCGTGTTCACTAAGAAGTAGGTCACCGGTGGGTCACGTCGTGCGGCGACGAAGCCTGAGACGAAGCCTGAGACGAAGCCTGAGACGAAGCCTGAGACGAAGCCTGAGACGAAGCCTGAGACGAAGCCTGAGACGAAGCCATGGCACAGGAAACTTTAATCTGGACCTGAGGTGCAACCACATGTATACACGCCCTCTTGCATCCAACGAATTCCATTCCGGTGCAAAGTTATTTGCCTGCAGGCGAGCTGTGCGCCACGCTCAGGAGCGATGGCTGCAGTCTAGCTATTTTTACTACCAGGCTAGAATACGATTTAACCGTGCAACGTTCACCGAAGCGTATCGATCAGCCACCACCTGTACTGGCGACGACTTTAATTGTGGACTGAATTTTTTTTTTGTTCTAAGCGCAGGGGACATGCCAAACAAAACGTAAGCAGTGGGGTGCCACACACACAAGCGTATAGCTACAGCGTATAAGACGGCGCGCTATCATCAAACATTGTAACTAAAAGTTTGTAGGGGCTTAACGTATTTAAACAGAGTAGACATGCAAAAGCAGGTGTTCATCCTTCAATCCGACGGGACACTTAAGCTCCGTCCTAATTAGTGTATGGCGCGTTATCTTTAGTGGGTTAATGCCCATATATGCAGAATTGATCGTTCTCTACTTAACATTTATAGATAGAGGCAAGTCCTCATACCACTACCAGCACAGTGGCGCAGCGGTTAAGCGATGCGCCACTGCACTGGCAGGTGGCTGTTTCGATCACAGCCACCGGTAGGAATTGTGCGACCCGTGTTGCTCTTCCCGAGCAACCTCTCGCGCAGACGGCGCGACGCTCCTCCGAACTTACCCGAGCTATTACCCGAGCTTACCCGAGTAACTCTGGCATTGCCCTCGTGGCAACTCGGGTTGCTAGGAAACGCGAAAGACTGAAAGCGTGCGGTGACAACTCTGCAAAAAGTTAAGGCCCATTTGTCCCATTCAGACGCACTCACCTTCATCTGGACTTTTTTCGTGCCCTTGGGCCCCTTGGACGGAGCTGTACTCGTCCCTGGCGCGCTCGAGTGCAAGTCCGGCCGAGATGTCGGGGCTCTCTTTGGTGCCGTCGAACCAGCACCTTTTGCTTGGGGGGCGTTCCCCAGTTCCTTCAAAGCTGAGCGGCTCGTGCCGGCGTCAGACTTCTGTTGCGAGTGCTTGCTGGCCTTCGACATGAAGGTTTCCATGTTGGCAGTCTGCTTCACAAATCGGTCTTTTTGGGACCTAGTACACGGTGGTGAATACAGGTCCCCGCTCCTGTCGCCGCCTTCCGAGGGTTAGCCGCGTTTGCAGAAGGCTCGCTGGTGGTTTTCGTCGACGGCTTGCTTTTTCCTACTGCTTCCGCTGTCACTGTGGCCATCTTGCCCTTGCCGCCGTTTGTTTTCTTCATTCTTGTATCAAGCGTGAAGACCGTAGGCTCACCGGGGCGTAGCAGTTCACGAGGAGCTTTCGCTGCAAGATTGCTGCTTTGACTGCGCGCTACGCTCAGCGGCACGAGCTTTTGTGGGACGCGAGCAGCGCCGCCTAGTATCGGACGACCTTTTACGGTTTTGATCTAAAAGTTTGATTAAGGTAGTTGAGCGGCTGCGAATTTAAAGATAACGTTGCTGTTGTCTTCGAAAAGAAAATGGTACGTGTTTTATGTGAGCGACAGGCCAAGACCCGTGTGGCCACTTTCCCAATGTCCAAAAAAAAAAATAATGAAGCTGGGCACATTTTACTGTCTATTCTTCTTTTGCAAGAAAAAGAAGAAGCATTCAGAAAATTGCCTCTTTGCGCATGCGCACAGTGGCTCGTTTTGCGGAGGCAGTGATAGGCATCGTTCAAGACGCGAACTAGAGCTATTGTTAAGAAGGAAAAAAAATTGTAGGGGACACTTAAGCTCCGCCTTAATCCTTTCAGGCGCTTTGTACACAATTGTGTAAGCGGCAAACTTGCAGCTTTTTCTGAGAAACTGGAGCACTTAACAGTGATTTCACTAGTGCAGTCAAATTCAGCACCCTTCTAGTTGCAAATAAGTTGCTTTTTTGTACCATGTAGCGGATGCAGTAAATAATATTTCACATAAGAGCGAGCTAGGCAGCACTTTGTCTGGCGTTTTTGTGCAGACAGATTATGCCGCCAGAGAAAACATCGATTGTTTTTGCTCAATTTCAAGGGTAATGTGAATCTTCGAAACACTAAGTAATTCCACGATCACTAGGGTGTTTACCTGACACAAGAGAACATTTCGATGTTGTTATTTGTAACAAATCCGACACTTTGTACGGAATTCTCCACATCATTGTAAAAACTTACCTGCTGGTCTTTCACGCTCGAAAAGTAACGAATTCCCTTTCTTGAGGCCTGAATAAACTCCTTAGGTGAAAAAATTATGGATTTCAGTCAAAACAAAAAATGGCGCCTGAAAGGGTTAAGCGTATGGCGTGGTAACATTAATGGGTTAATACCCATGTATGTAAAATTGGTCATCCTCTACTCAACATTCACAGATCCCCGGGAGTTAACTTGAAACACTGGTCATCCTAGTCACGGCACCAGTTAACTTGAAACACTGATCCTCCTGGTTACGGCACCAGTAAAGTTTCTTCATAGAATGTCGTCAGAATGGCTGGTTCGTCTATGATCGTACGTGGTTAGGAGTTCGAAGGGCACTTCGCGCCTTCGTCCACTCGTCCAGCGACACGTTGCCGGTTGGGGCAGCCACTCCAAACTTCTTGGTAGACAAAACTTATTTATTGAAGACAGGACCAAATACAAGAACTTAGAGAAAAAGGCGGTTTAAAAAAGGCTTTTTAAAAGAAGGGCTGTAGAAAAGCGGCCGAGACTGAGACTCGGCGCGCTTCCCTGCTCTTTGTTTGCAGCGGGTTTTAATAGCTTCGATAATTGGGCGGAGCTTTATTAAATCTGCTCAAGCCCAACCTCAACCAATGCTGCTGCAATAGCACTGTACATACAAGTGGGCGGGGCCCAGTGCTCGCCAGAGCCCGTACGGCGCACCGCGCACTTTTCCTGGAACTTTTGCACTTTTCGAGGCGCCAGCAAAGCCGAACTCCACCCCTTAGCGCGACAGTCAGGTGGTTTCAGAAGGCGCCGACCTTACTGACACCCACCCCTTGAGAGCTAATCTCTTCTCAATGGGAAATGGTCGTCAGCCCCTTGGTCCCCGTTTCCCGCGACTTTGAACAGCGTCCGCAGCCCTCGACGCGCTGTCATCATTGTCAACCCCTCCCGACTTCAGACGACACGGTAGGGGGGGGGAGGGGAGGGGGGGGGGGGGAATTACCTACTGGCGCCGTAGGCTTCTGCCTTAACATTGGGCGTCCTCATATCAGGGCGTCCTGGGTTGCCCTTCGCGAGCAACCTGTCGTGAGCAATCATTACTTTAACTGCCACCTGCCATGGTGCGCAGGTGGCTCACATTTTGGTTGTCAGGTTCTGATGTCGCCACAAGGTTACGAGCCCTAGGTGTCCCACCTTGCCTCCTATGTTGCTACCCTGGGGATTTTTCGTGCATTTTTCGCTCATGGTGAATGACGCCGACGATGACGCCGGATTTTCTGCGACAGGAGCTCCGTAACGCTGACGCATTCACACGGGATCTGAGCAAGACCATCATCATCATCAGCCTTACTGCGCCCACTGCAAGGCAAAGGCCTCTCCCATGTCTCCGCAATTAGCCCGGTCCTTCGCCAGTTGCGGCCACCGCATTCGCGAAAATTTCTTAACCTCATCTGCCCCCCTAACTTTCTGCCGCCCCCTGCTACGCTTGCCTTCTCTTGGAATCCACTCCGTTACCCTTAAGGACCAGCGGTTGTCTTTGCCTTCGCATTGCATGCCCTGCCCAAGCCCACTTCTTCCTCTTGATTTCAACTAGGATGTCATTAACGCGCGTTTGTTCCCTCACCCACTCTCTTAAGCGAGAAATTTGCAAACGACAATGGTCCCCCCCCCCCCCCCCCCGTCCTGCTTTTTTATGACGAAGACAGCTTGAAAATCGCATTCTGCAAAGGAGCATCCTATAGAGGTTGGGCCATAACACACTTGCTTTTCGTCCTTTACAGTCTCTCCAATTCAAGGTCTGAAACCGTATATTAGCTACTGCTTAAAACATATGGCAGAAATTGGTATCGCGAGTACGCTTCCCATGATTTGTTCAGGTTGATATCATCAGTTGAAACAGTCTCCCGGGAGCAATCATTTTTCTGCGTGCCATAAAATAAAATTTCTTTATTTAAAAATGTCTGGTGGTTTAGCGTTGCCTAGGAAAGAAATATTGTGCCAAAGCACATTTTTTTTTGTTTGCAGGTGGACACCACTGCCACGTACAGGGTCAATCAAACTTATAGGGAACACGGCTCCGCGTGGCTGCGCGCACGCGGAGCACTATTGCGGCCAAGCCGGTAACGCACCCGTGCCAAGGGGCAAATAACACGAAGCACCATGTCGAAGGCCCTCTTCTCGTGCGCCACTCTGCATTGATTCATGAACGGCTTAGATGCAATGGCACTCCGAAGCTAAGTGGCCACGCGGACCCGTGTTCCCTCTAAGTGTGACTGACCCTGTACATGACTGCGCGATTGAGGTGTCCAGTGAGCCGGGGTGCCACTCTTGCGCGTCTTCAGCTTTCTCATCGTCAATGCCAATTTGCGCAATGCACGCCGGCGGCCTATGCTCCTGTGCCGCTTTTCTGGAGCAATGTTGTGACGCCAACGCGTATTGCTCGAGTGCTGTGTTTCTGCCACAACGCTGTCGACGCCAGCGCACGCTGCGCACATCTTTCGTTCGCAGCTGCAGCATAGAGCAAGGTGTGAACATTAGTTTGATAATATTATTAATTGATGAAGAAGACGATGTCCAATGCACCGCTCAAGAGTGTTGCAGTTTAACACGATGGTGGAAAACGTTTATTCGCTCTATTTACAGTGGTTTTTGCGGCTTCAGATGGAGTCGTCCATCTTCTCTTCAGGGTCGGTTCCCCTCGTCCAGGGCTCCGCTGAGGGTAGCTGCCCTGAGTGCACGCCTTGCTAGTCCTTGTTGGACTTTCAGGATGTCGCTGGATAGCATACTCTCCCACTGTTCGGCACTCGGGTTTTCTATTATGGATAGCTCGCCTATTTTCTGGCAAGCCCATGTGGTATGGTATAGGGTTGGTTTGTCTCCACACCACGGGCACTCGCTCTCGTACTGCGTAGGGTAGGCACAGGAATGTTCCCGTTCGTAACTGTCGCCAAGCTACGGCGTCTTCTCTATTATGCGAAGCATATTAACGTGGATTTCGGGCCTTCGCGCGACGCCCGGCGGTGGCCACGATTGCCCTTGAAGTGAGATCACATGATGTGACGTCACGTGATGACGTCACATCGGCTGCAGATGGGGCCTCATATCGCGCCGTCGGACGTCACCCGGCGGAGGCCTCCACGCTTCGGTTCGCGCCGTCGCGCGCGACGCGGCGGCGGCGCCACCATCGCTGCATCTCGTGATATGTGACGTCACGCCAGGGTTGTTTATTTGTTTGTGTGGGGGCGGGTATTTTTCTCTGATCCTTCTGTAGTAGTTTAGCATCTCTGTATAGCTGTGGGCTACCGGCGCGGGTTCCTCAGCGGGGTCGGGATTGTTGGATGCTCGGTTTGTTGCGTACCCTCGAGTTACCCTATCCGCCTCCTGATTTCCCGTAATGTCGGTATGTCCCGGCACCCAAACTATCGTGTGTTTGACCTGGTTGTTTTCGGTTCTGCCACTTGAGTAGATTGTTGATGGAGTTTAACACAAGGGGCATGTGATCGACTGCTGCGACAGCTCTCGTGCAGTGACCAGCGAAGCTCACCTGTTCGCGCCGCCGCGGGTTCGAATTCCAGTCGCGGAAATATTTACTTATTTATTGATTGCCCAAGGTCACCCTCAAGGTCAACCATCACACAAACCGGTGAGCGTGTGTGGGCACGAGAAGTAGTGATTTTGAACTAAAATCCCCAGAGAAGCACCCTACGAGTGCCTCCTAGGTGGCCCACGTAGTTGGAAGGTGTCACCTAGTCATGTGACCTTGTGGCGTCGTAGCAACCTGCTGGTTATTGCAGGTGGCCGCGGCAGGTTGCCCGGGAAGAGCAACCCGGGTTGCACGCCCCACCGATGGCAGCACCTGCCATCGCAGGGCAGTGGCGCATCGCTTAAATGCTGTACGACTGCGCCAGGAGGGGTATGAGGACTCCTAGGGACATATGAACGTAAAGTAGAGAATAACCAATTCTGCACATATGGCCATTAACCTATAAACGATACTGCGTCACACTCTTAAGGCGGAGCGTACGTGTCCCGTGTATTTTTTTTTTCATTTCTCGCTGCTAATCGCAATCGGTTGGAATGCGCTACTGTTGGCGTTCCGCCCATCTTTTGGTTGGTATATCTGCAGTTTTAACGCGACAGCGTCATAGGCCCTGTTGTCCAGAAAATCCGGCATCGACGTTGTCGGCGTTGTGAGCAAAAAATCACGATCGTGACTCTGGCAGGCGGTGCTAGAGAGCAATCCAGGAGTCAGGTCGGCCACCTAGGTCACGTGAATTTGTGACGTCATCGAAACCTGCCTACCGGATAGCGGGCAAACTGCCCATCCTGACAGGTGACGAATTAATGATTGATCGCTCGGGAAGAGCGACCTGTGCCGCACTAGGTCCTCCGCTGGGAGCACCTGCCATCACAGGGAGGGCAGTGACGCAACGCTTAACCGCTGCTCCACTGTGCCAGGAGTGCTATGAGGACTCCCAGGGATCTATGGATGTAAAGTAGAGAATGACCAACAGCATATATGGGAATTAACCCAATACGCTATCGCTTCTATATACTCTTAAAGCGGAGCTTAGGTGTCCCCGTAAATATTTTAGAGCGCAGCTCTTTGGCGTCCGTTCCTGGGCTTCGCGCCGTCGTCGGCGTTGTCGTCGGCCTCGTAACCAGCTCCGCCCCCCTTTCATCCCCCCAGCGCTAGCAGCGACCGACTGATAACGACCGATTGATACCGCTGGATGCCGTGACGCCGCTAGAGAGTCAAGATAACGTGACTGCATAGAACACCGTCGCCGCCATGCAGAAAGAGGAGAAAAGGGTCCCCTTCCCCCTGTTCTTGTGTGGCGGATAGGGTGCTCTTCAGTTGCCGACGCGCCGGTTATTTCACGTAGGCCCCGGCACGTCGACGAATACGTGACCACCTTCCCACGGCTAGACCTGGTTCTTAGCGCTGCGGAAGCGAGGGTATCATATTTAGGTCATTTCTTTAACCTACACCAGCTACACCAGTGTAGCAAAGCTTCATTGGAGGTATTGGACGTTTGCTACACTGGTGTAGCTGGTGTAGGTTAAAGAAATGGCCCTACTGTTTGTGTCGGCATCGGCGGCGTTGTCCCTGAAACCAACTCCGCAGCTGGGGTTGACTCACTATCGAAAAGGTGAAACAGCTTATTTGCTGCGCTTAGATTTCGCATTAGGAAGTATCGTAATCGTCGGTAATTTTTTATTGCACGTGCGTTTCAAAATTTTAAGGCGTAAATTCGCACCGTCATTGCTGTCCAGTGCCGAAGCGTTCACTAGCAGTGGAATGCAGTGACCGTAGGGTCCCGTCATTCTGCTCGTGTGACCGTGGATGAAGCATCATGCCAACATGCTGTGTGCTTCGCTGCACAAGAGGATACAAAGGAAACAAGGAAAAAAGGCACTTCTTGGCTTCTTGTGATCAGGAACTCCGTGTTGCGTGCATTGAATCGCGCTATTCCTCGACTAGGCTCTCATACTCAGGACGTCCTGAAGACGAAGTTGGAGAGGGGCAACGCTACTTTCGAACGTAATATGTAAAATTCGATTCAAGCTATGCATGAGCGCCCAGAGCTGGCTTTTCGAAAGCAGCTGTCTCACACATGCAGTATATTTTAAACCATTTTGTGCGAAAGACTAGACTAAAGGTGCTGCCTTGCGTGTTAGAAGTAAGTCCGCATTCCATAACATTTAAACGCTGCGCGTTCTGCCGCCACAAGTTCGGAATGATTGTCTACAAGCTTTAACTTCACACTTGCTTAGCTTTTGAGAACTAATAAGTCGCGCCGAGGGCTAGATATCAATTCACGTACACATCGGAACGTTAGACAAATGAATGTTTCCGAGAAGCCGCCCTGTATACCCACCACATCGCAGCTTTCGCCGTCGCCTCATTCCTTCAAGCATCTTACCCTGAGCTTCTCTGCTTTCAATTATACAACCTCGGTCACTTTCTCACTCCTGAGAAGGCGGGTGAGGCCTTTATCTGAGTTGTTGGGAGCCTCGAGATCCTTGCCGAGCCAAGGATGGCCGCTGAGGTTACCCAACCTTTAAAGTTTCTGTTCACAGACATTTCTGAAAAGTTTCACCTTTATCAACTACGTAGTAAAAATAACTTTCAGCCCCTTAACACCACCGAAAGAACTCTGTGCACGTCGTAGGCGGAGAGTGCAGAGTTTGAAAGTGTTTGCAAGTAGCTTTTTTTTTTTGCATGTACATATTTAGCATTTTGGGGTAGCAATAATCGAGTGTTGGTAAGATGGTCAAAGAACTGAAGGTTAAATGCAAGGAGTGTGAGGCGTCGGTGAATGTGAAGGAAACGTGGTTCAAAGGCCGAGGGCGTGGATTTTATGTGCAAATGTTGCGTGTTAAGTGCACATTTGGACAGGGTTGACCAAGCGAGCACAAAACTATGGCGTTACATATCGATGCTCTAGAAAGAGAGCTACAGGTAGAGAGGGCAGAGAAGCGAAAACTTCCAAGAACAGCTTGGTCAATTGGAAGCGAAAATGGCGGACACCGCCATCGGAAGCCACATTGGCTTACATTCCAGCGCCAGCCACGGGGATGGGGCTTGTACTGGCATCTCCATGACTGGCATGGACAACGATAAGAAAGTAGGTCAGGCAGGTTCGTACAGGAAGAGCTACACACAGATGGCAGCTAGGAAGTCTGGAGGCGGTGGAGAGAAGGCACAGAGTTTTACTATTGCATAGAGGGAAAGCTGGCGGCGCTGCACTTCAGCCACCATGGACGCCCAAATCATCATGGGGCGGTGAGCTACTTGGTGCGGGACACAGTCGTATTCTTTCGGGAGCACGGAGAGGCACTACTAAGATGTTTAATTCCGAAAACGCTGTTCGTGTGTGCGCAGACGACTTTGGCGCGAGCGCAGTGTGCAAAAGCCATAACAGTAAAACCGCAAAAGCACGCAACGTCAATAAAAGGATTTTATTTCCGAAGTACCATTCAACAACTTCTAAACATGTTTTTCCAACATTTCTTTTAACATATTTCTTCTTAAAAGTGCGCCTGTTAAGCACAAAATATTAGCTTTTGTATGTTCAATACTTGGCCAATAGGAGAGCGAGACAGCTCTTATTTTGGGCGAACTTTGCATTTCCATGCTTTTCTGCTCATTTGTTGCAATCATTAGACAGGATATTGAATGTTAGGACATTCTTGGCTATCAAACATCGTTTACTTTGCATTATTTTATGGCTAAAGTTTTAGTTCTGCAGTCGGTAGCTCACCGCCCCATGATGCTTTGAGCGCTCATGGTGACTGAAGTGGTCTCTAGGGGTCTCCACGCAAACTCCCATAGACGGGTCGCCAGCTTTCTCTCTAGGTAATAGTAAGAAACTATGCGGAGAAGGGAAACGAGCTGAACCCAAGGAATGAGGTCACAGTTGCTGATAACAGGCAACAGAATCCGGAAGTTAGGAGGGAGGGAGAGAGTACACTAGTGCTTATCGCTGGTGATTCAAACATGTGGAGGAGCAAAAGAGCTTTAATGGAGCCTGTAAAGGGTGATAGGCGGGTTGCAGTCAGGGTATCCTCAGCGAGGACAATGGACGCGGGAGTGAGAGAGACAAAAAGCTAACTTTCTGAGAATGTTTCAGGGCGCTGTTTGGTAGTGGTAGCGGGGCGGGGCGCAACAGCGTAAGATTGTCGGGAACAGTGATAAGGCTATATCCCTCAGTGCGCGGCATTTTTTTTTTGTTACGCCGTAAAGCCCTCAGAAGGAAACACTCCGCGGATTCCACGAAGTCTGTCTTTCGAGAAGGTGCGCATTTGCGAACTATTGTCAGCGCTTTCCATGGTGCTTTTTTTTTCAAAACACCAGATACCTGCATGACCGTCAGCGATCTTCAAGCACCACTGTCACTGTGGTGAAAACAAAATGAAATGGGCCGAAACAAATCGCCCCAACTGTTCAGCGCTAAAAAACTTTTATTCACCATCCGCAGACCAGGCGAGTCAAAATTAAAAGGAAGAGCTAAAATAACGAGTCACTTGCGGTTGTCTTGTCACCGACAGATGACTGACTGCTCCCGGAGGAAGTTCTGCCAATATTGAGTAGTTGTTCCCACGGCGAGGGAACCTTCACTTCAATCTCATGAAATGATTTGGCATTTTTGGACGGCCCCTGCAGAGTTTGGAAGAGAGCATGCAGTTAGGTTAATACAACATCACTGACTTTAAAACACAGCTCTTCCCCAAACTAGAAGCTGTCGGTAGGGCACCGTGTAGGTGGCTGGGAGGACAACTGTAAAAGCGCTTGCAAGTGAGTTTCTGTTGAAGCAAACGCCTGTGCAGTTGGCCTCGAGATCTCGCCGTTAGCGCATTAACTGCGTCGTGAGTTACCGGTGGGTCACGCCGTGTAGCAACGAACCCCGAGATGACGACACCAGTGGGCTGGCCACGACGCAGAGATTAGACTCTCACCGCCGCAGGGAACGTGTTAATCGGGACCCGAGATGCGACCACTCGTACTACACTCCGTCATGCATCCAGCGAAATTCGATTCCGCTGCAACGTCATTCGCCTGCCGGAGAGCTGTGCGTCACACGCAGGGGCGATGGCTGCAGTCTAGCTCTATTTTTACA